>NW_014638998.1:466236-571626 GCF_000747765.1 Moesziomyces antarcticus
CCTTTCTTCCGCCCCTGGGCAGCTCTGTCAGACTCTTCTCGTTATTGAGTGC
The DNA here is from genome assembly GCF_000747765.1 of Moesziomyces antarcticus. Taxonomy (NCBI): domain Eukaryota; kingdom Fungi; phylum Basidiomycota; class Ustilaginomycetes; order Ustilaginales; family Ustilaginaceae; genus Moesziomyces; species Moesziomyces antarcticus. The sequence continues at coordinate 466,289 of NW_014638998.1, forward strand.
AAAGGCTCTCTGCAAGCTCACCGCTATACGCCTCAAAGAGGTTATACACAAATCCACTTCAGATTATCCAGGCCGTCATACTGTTGTTGCAAGATGCTGATGGTGGTGTGGATACGGATGAGCATGGTGATTGCCGTGCACAGAGGACTTGCCCAGATAAGGGCTCAGCGCGACGCCGGACCCATTGGCGTGGATCGATGTGGCGTGGAGCAATGCGCTCTCCTTGAAGGATCGAGCGCGCCCCTGCTGCTGCGGAGGACGGGCGCGCGGGCGAGCCAAGCCAAGCGTGTGGCGCCGGAGGCGGTTAATGATGTGCTGATGCCGCACATGCATCGGCGGCCAGGACGGGGCGAGCAACGCCGACCGGGGCTGCGCGGTGAATCGGCCACCTCGATGAGCGCGTTAGAGCTGCTGGCGAGCGGGGCGGACGGATCGAACGACTCGCCGCCAAGAAAATTGTAGGCCTCCTCGATGAAGTCGCCGTCTGTCTTGTCGGTCAATCGAGGCAGCCAGTGCTGGTAGCACGGTCGGAGGTGCTCGAAGTTGACGATCATGTCGGGGGAAACTAGCTTGAGCCTCCAAAGGTCGTATCCAATGGCAGCCGGGACCTCGGAGCCAATAAGCCGCTCTGAGCCACCGACGCGCCCTTGCTTTGCCCGGACGCTTGTCGACGCAGCGATTCAACCGTGCCACCCGACTTGTTGAGTCGTCGTCGTGCGTGGCGAGCGGCTCCTTGAGGTCTCGGCGAGGACGCGATTCGCGCCCCCGCCGCTACTGCTCGAAGGATCTGCCGGCGCCTCGCTGCCTAACCCGCCTCCGCGACGCTGCAAATCGACACGCGCGAGGTCATGATTCCGGCAATGGTGCTCGAGCTGTCGCCGATGATGCTCGACCTGTCGCGTCGCGTGCTGCCGTCCAGACGCAGCGTCTCCCAGAAGCTGCGTCTCGACATCCAGATCCCTGCTCTCGCACCCACCTCACTATTTCATCTGCGGGAAAGATACCTCCGACCACACACGGGCAACGTCCGCACACCACATCACCTGCAACACACACTTTTCGCTACAGGAACCAAAACGAAAGATCAAATTGGAGAAAGACGACTCGGCCCCATCTACATGCGGGTGGGAGCTATCGAAACAGAAGTGAAGTAGTTTAGAGACCCTCGTCGGAGGCCTTGCGGTTGAGGTCGAAGGCGTCGCGAAGATACGCCTCGACTTCTGCCTTGTGAGCGACCTTGGAGCCGGTTGCGACGGAGGAGCTGGGGGGTCTGCTGGCGAGGATGACAATGTCGTTCTTGTGGTGCTGGGTATGCCTGCAGGCGGTCCTGAGCCTGGGCTGGACGTAGCTCCAGGCACCGTTGTTGAGGGGCTCCTCCTGGCAGAAGACGAGGTCGGCGTTGGGGTACTTGTCGAGCGCCTGAACGATCGCCTCGTAGTGAAGCGGCGAAAGCTGCTCGATCCTGCTGATCGCCACGTCCTTGATGTTGTTCTCGCGCCTGTGGTTGAGCAGCGCAAAGTAGGTCTGACCAAACGTCAGGATGTGACGCTTGATCTGGTCCGGTGCAACCAGCTCGTCCTTGCCCTCGTTGGCATGCGGCTCAGGGATGAACCTCTGGAAGCCAGTACCGGGGAGGAAGTCCTCGAGGTTGGACCTGGCCTCGGGGTGACGCAGGAGACTCTTGGAGAAGAAGTTGACGAGCGGCTTGCGGAACTCGCGGTGGACCTGCCTCCTGAGCACGTGGAAGTAGTTGGCGGGGGTGGTGCAGTAGACGACGGCCATGTTGCTGTCCTGGTGCTGCCTGTTGCTCTTCTCGGGTGTAGGGAAGCGGAAGGGATGGTCGTCGCAGAGCTGAAGGAACCTCTCGATCCTGGCGGACGAGTGCTCGGGACCCTGGCCGTCGTAGCCGTGGGGCAGGTTGAGGACGAGGCCGGTGCGCTGGAGCCACTTGCGCTCGCCCGAGGCGATGAACTGGTCGATGATGCACTGGGCGTTGTTGGCAAAGTCACCGAACTGGGCCTCCCAGATGGTGAGGTTCTGGGGCGAGACGAGGGAGAAGCCGAGCTCGAAGCCCATGCAGCCGAACTCGGAGAGCGACGAGTTGCAGACCACGAACGGCGCCTGGCCCTCGCCGACGTGCTGGAGCGGGGTGTAGGTGCCCTCGTTCTCCTGGTCGTGGAGCACCGAGTGCCTCTGGGAGAAGGTGCCGCGCTCGACATCCTGGCCGGAGAGACGGACGTAGTTGCCCTCGAGGGCGAGCGAACCAAAGGCGAGCGCCTCACCGGTGCTCATGTCGATGTTCTTGCCCTCGTCGACGGTCTTGAGACGCGTCTTGAGGATGCGGCCGAGGTTGCGGTGGACGGTAAAGTCTTCCGGGTAGGTGGAGACGGTCTTGCCGATGTGCTTGAGCGTTTCCTCCTTGACACCGGTGTCCTTGTGGTCGAGGATCTGCTCGCGGAGCTCCTTGGGCGAGGGGAAGCCCTCCCAGGCGCTGGAGAGCCACTCGCGCTCCTCGGTTTGGTAGTTTTTGCTCTTGTCAAAGGCCTCCTCGAGCATGCCCCAGACCCACTTCTGGTGCTCCTCGATGTCGGACTTTGTGAAGCTGCCCTCCTCGACGAGGCGAGCGGCGTACTTTGTGAGGGTGGGGTCCTGCTTTGCGATGGCGGCGTACATGCGTGGCTGGGTGAAGGAGGGCTGGTCGGTCTCGTTGTGGCCGTGGCGACGGTAGCAGACGAGGTCGATGACGACGTCCTTCTTGAAGGTGGCGCGCCAGTCTGCGGCGAGCTGCGAGACAAAGGTGACGGCCTCGACGTCGTCGCCGTTGACGTGGAAGATGGGAGCGTCGATGGACTTGGCAATGTCCGAGGGGTAAGGGGTGGAGCGAGCGAAGCGCGGGTCGGTGGTGAAGCCGATCTGGTTGTTGACGACGATGTGGACGGTACCGCCGGTGGCGTAGTAAGGCAGGTTGTACATGCCCATGGTCTCGTACACGACACCCTGACCGGCGAAAGCGGCGTCACCGTGCATGAGGAGCGCCATGGAGGTCTTGTGCTCCGAGTCCTTGGCGAAGTCCTGAAGGGCACGCGTCTTGCCGAGCACGACGGGGTCCTCTGCCTCGAGATGGGAGGGGTTGGCGACGAGGGAGAGGGCGACCTTCTTGCCCGAAGGGGTGGGGCGGACGTAGTTGGCGCCGAGGTGGTACTTTACGTCTCCGCCGCCCTCGCCGTCGTCCTCCTTGCCGGCGAACTGGTGGAGGATGCCCTCGATGGGCCTGCGGATGACGTTTGCGAGGATGTTGAGACGGCCACGGTGAGGCATGCCGATGGTGACGCTCTCTACGCCGTGCTCGACGGAGCGGTCGATGAGCGTCTTTACACCGGGGATGAGCGACTCGCCGCCCTCGAGGCCGAAGCGCTTCTCGTTGGGGTACTTGGAAGCGATGAAGCGCTCAAAGGAGTCGGACCAGATCAAGCGGTCGAGGATGGTGCGCTTCTCCTCGACCGAGTACTTGAAGGGTTCGGGGGTCTCGATGCGCTTGCGGAGCCAGTCGCACTTTTCGCGGTCGGGGATGTGTACGTACTGCACGCCGATGGAGCCGCAGTACATGCGCTTGCAGGCGTCGATGATCTCGCGGATGGTGAGCTCCTGGATGCCCGAGTCGACAAAGTTGGGGAGGAGGCCGGGACCGAGGCGCATCTTGCGGTCGAGGTCGGACTCGGACCAACCGTAGTGCTCGATCTTGAGTTCCTCGGGGACGTTGGGGTCGAGGTCGGGGTCGAGGATGCCGAGGGGGTCGAGGCGGGCGATGCGGTGGCCGCGCACCTGGTAGGCACGGACGAGGAGCTGGAGCTGTGTGTAGCGAAAAGCAGAAGAGAAGTGCGTCAGTGTCGAGCGATGAGGACGCGTGAGAGAGCGGAGAGGAGCGGGCATACCTTGAGGTGGTCATCGACGGCCTGGGTGGAACCGGAGAAGCCGGAGACGTCGACGGGGGGAGCCTCCATGGGGAGGGGCATGAGGGTGGGCGGAGCGCGGTAGGCCTGCTCGGAGGGGAGGCCCTTTGCGAGGCCGCTAAAGTAGACGTCCCAGGATGCGTGTACGGAGGAGCGGTCCTGCTTCCAGAGCTTGTGCATCTCTTCGGCGTAGTAGGCGTTTGTGGTGTTGATGAAGGTGTCGGAGCCGGTGGGAGCGCTGGGCTTTGCGGGCGCGGGGCTGGCCTGTTCGGATTTTGAGGAGGACTGGTAATGCCTGAGCGAAGCGGTGAAAGCGGTTGGCTTTGCGATGCGAGCCGAGGCGGATGGAAGGGTGGAGGCCCTCCAAGCCGCACGGGGCATGGATCGGGAGGTGATGCTTCGCAGCATGCTGACGAGGCGGAGAGGGGTGTTGGTAGCCTAACGACAAGCTAGGCCTGATGGTGTTGAGGTCGAGGGTGAAGGTAGGAGGGCAAGGTGGCGTGCCACGGGGCGGACACTGTCACTCGCTCTCTCTCGCTCTCTCTCGCTCTCCGAGACGGACTTGTGGAGGGACCAACAGGAGCGCTGCCAATGCTTCCTCTTCCTCTTGCGCTCCCGCTCTCTCTCTGTCTTCCGCACTGAATTTGGCGCGCGTTTTTGGCCGATTGATGCGATGCGATGCGACGTGACTGGTCGGCGCTTTGAACTGGCTTTGACTGGCTCTGCTGGCGCCGAACCCTGGAAAAGGCGGAACGAGCAGCGAAGCCTCGACGAGGAAGAAGGGTTTGGCTTTTCTGGGAATTTGCGGAAAAGTTCAGCCGCCACGGGCTCAGCAGCTGGCTCTTTTGTTTTTTTTTCTGTTTCTTTTTTTCTTCGATTTGGGTCGTGCGTGTGTGCGTGTGTGTGTGTGTTGATCGTGGCAGAGTGGACCGGTCAAAGGCTCTCTCTTGCAAGGCCGGTGGTCACGGAAACAAGCGTTGTGGTGCAGTCGACTGGACGATTAAGACCGCAATTCGCCGGTGTTGCCAACAAGTCATGTGGGGCCGCACCTAGCTCCATGGCTCAGCTGGCGGACATCGGAGGGCCCAAAGCCTTCGCATCGGAGTATTCCGTCCGGGCGCGAGCGAAGGCCTGAGCATCTGCCACATCCTTTGCATCGGGGAGCGGAGGCGCGGCGAGGTTCGGCTTTCGGACGCTTGGAGCCGATGCCAATGGGCCCTACACCAAGCCTCGAAGGGTTGAGGAGCGGGCGCGCGCCGATCACGGCGCTACGCTGCGACGAGCAAATCACAGCGCGCCAAATTCGAACCTCGGCGTCAAAGGCACGGAGAGATCCGCCTTGCTTCCCCCACGCCTGGCCCGGCCCTACTCGAGTTTGAAGCTGAGCCAGCGACGAGTACTTTGTCATAGCAAGCCGATGCCAAGTCACACCGTAGGGTCTCGTCTATAGTATGCATCGGGAGCGCCCATTTAATGGAGCTGGTCCGATGGGGCGGTGCCGATGTCGTCGGCGTCCATTTTAGAAGTGTAAGACCTTGTGTTAACTAACAAATTAATAATAAGTCTCGCACGAAATAGTGCTCACATTGTCAGATTTTGAAGCTTAGCGCCGGCTCAGTCTTTCGAGGCGACGCCCCACCTTACGTCATGGCTGAAACTTGCCGTCACTGTCAGACGTGGCCATGCTGAGCTGCAAAACACGGGGACAAGCGATGCCATGTGGTGGGCCTGGACGCCCTGACTCGACGGGTTGACCGTTGGCTTGACGTCGATGATGTCGCCTGTTTGTAGTAGCTCCTACGAGGAAGTCTCGAAGCAACGTTCACGATGATCCGTTCCGCCGCTCAGCAGAAGAAAGATAGATGGCTCAACAACGACACGCTCTAGGCGATCAGTCACGAGTGTGGATGGCTGTCACTCGAGTGCATGCGCGACATAACTTACAGTTGCAAGGGGCCAAGAGTGGGTGCTGTGCGGTTTGACGTCGTTGCGCGTCTGGCGCGATCCCGCCCTGCGTCGTTGGTATGGCGCTCAGTTATGGGAGGCAGGAACACCTCGAGACAGAAACCGACGCCTTGAGACCGGAGTGCAGGTTCCAAGCTGGGGGCCCTCGAGCTTGTCTTGGCTTGGCTTGCAAGGGTCCTCTTTGTTGTTGCTCGCTGGCCAGCTGACTGGCTGCCGAGGCGACAAGTGGTGACGAGTATTTTTGGGATATTGTTGAGGCGCGCGCGCGAAGCGTGGGTCGAGTGCGCAATCCTGCATGCGGGCCCCGCCTCAGCAGCGCTCCATCAGCGCTCAACAAACGGGCGGCGTCTATCGCGTCCACACAGCTGCCGGCGTCGGATGCTGGATCGTCATGAGATATGCCTTGCTCCTTCCCCCGCATTGCGCAGTCATACCGTTTGGCGACGACGGGTGCGGCTGAGTTTGCGCAGCGTTGACAGCAAAAGCGACAGCAGAGCAGTGTGCCGAAACCATCGCTGAATTTCACTCCACTTTGACACAGCAGCGGCAGCGGCAGCAAAGCGTAATTGTGCGGTTTCGGCTCGAGGCGAGTCGAGTCGAGCGTGCTCCGGGTCGAGTGACCTCAGTCGGCGGCGCCCTCTGTCTCTCTCTCTGTCTCTCTGTGTCGCCATGGCGCCATCAGCTTTTTAGACTGCCGTCTGCCTGCCTGCCAGCCAACTTGGCTCGCTACCTTCCTACTCGCCGTTCCTGCCTTCTCCGCAGCCCACCTCCACCGACCGTCGCCTCATCCAACCCACATCGCCACCACCACCACCGCACTTCTTCGCCTCGCTGCACTTGCACCCCCGCGCTTCGCCTCGACTGTACACTTCCTTACCTTCTGCGTCCAAGCCCACCAACCAAACTGTCTTCTACACCGCATCCGCATCCGCCTTGCTCGTACGCACCCTCCAAGTCCCCCTACACCATCTATCGCCAGGCTACATCGACCATGCTTTGATCACCAGTCCCACCGTCTCTGCTTCCATCAGCGTCATGGTGCGCTCGTGATCGTACACCCAGTCCAACCTCGCAATCTGCAACTTATATAATCCAGCTCGTTCGCAATCATAGACTCTCCCTCCGCGCTCGCTTGCCCGCCACAGATCATGATGTCCACCCAACCACCAGAATCAGCCACAAAGACAAAATCGAGGCGCTCCCTCTTGCCCTCGCTCAACTTTGGCTCCTCCTCCTCCTCCTCCTCCTCCTCTTCCTCTTCTACCGCTTCCGCCAACACATCACGCATGTCAAATCCACCTTCCGCCGCCGCCACAACCAACAACGCAGAGCCAGACTACTTTGCTGCCATCCACGTCCCGGATCCCAACGCGCCCAATCCAGGCGCGGTTCGCATCGCCAGTCCCTTTGCACTCGCCACCCCTCTCGTCTCGGCCTCCGGTGCGCGCGTCCCATCACACTCCACCGCTTCCGCACATCACAACGATGCCGACCCAGATCCTCACCCTTGGGCCAAGCTCTTCCCAGACGGCGGCATGACCACCGCGTTGCCAGACCGATTCCAAATCGGTCGTCTCGGCGTCCCCCCCACCCCAGCAGCAAACGCCACCTCCGTCCCCAAAAAGATGGCCTCGACCGCTTCGCCTTCACCAGCAGCTTCCCATTCACGCACCCACCTCAATCTTTCCGCTAGACTCAAGGGCGCACTCTCCTCCAGCGCATCTCTGCCTCTTCCTTCTTCCTCCTCAACCTCATCCGTCAACCCAAGAGCTAGCTCCTCCACAGATGACCTCACAAAGTTCAAAGCTCTCGACGTAGATGCGCTCGCAGACACGCTCAATCCGCCTTCATGGAAGCAATCAAACGCCGCCGCCGCCGCCGCCGCCGCCGCCGCCGCTTCCTCAGCATCCCCCGCCCATTCGATGTCGTCTTCAGCCGCCGACGCTCCGGACGACGTGCTCATCCTCGACATCCGTCCTTCCACCTCCTTCTCCACCGCACGCGTCGTCTCCAGCATCAACATCTGTGCTCCCAGCACCTTGCTCAAGCGTCCCGCCATCACCGTCGAACGCATCGAAGACGAGATGCTCGGCAGCATCGCCGACCGTCGTCGCTTCATGCGCTGGCGCAAGGGCCCGCTCAAGCCGAAGCCAGACGCATCCCAAGCTTCCATCGACGCAGTACGCAAGCGTGGCGCCACCATCAGCCTGCCCGACGAACCCGGCATCACAAAGATCATCGTCCTCGACACGGACACCTCCCGCATCGACGGCACCGGAAACGCTACCGCCGGCGGCGGCGGCCCTTGCCTCATCGGCGTCCTCAAGAAGTTCGAAGCCGCAGGTTTCGCAGGCGAACTTTGCTGGCTCGTCGGAGGTTTCAACAAGCTCGCTCGCTCAAAGCGTGCCAAGGACTTTATCGACTCGGCCGCCCTCTCCAGGACAGCAGAGCACCAAGATGCAGGCGCAGCTGCAGCACCTAAGCCCGCGCTGTCCCGAAGCGGTTCAGATGCTCGCATGAGGCTACCGCCTACGCTCAAGCTCAACGGTATCACAGCATCGCCTGCCGCCACCAGCCCCATTGACGCCGAAGCTCGACAGTCTCTCGTTCAGCCACGCGGTCTGCCTAAAGAGGCTTTCCAAACACAGAGCACCGTCGCCGGCTGGCCAGGCAGCAACACCTCGCCTGCCAAAGAGGGTGCAAACCGTGCCGCTACAGGCTCGCTCCAGTTCAACCTCGCTTCTCACCAGCAGGGCCAGTCGCAATCCGGCACCAATGATCCCGAGGCCAAAGGCCCCAATCGGGCTGCGGCTGCATGTGCCAACCCATTCTTCGACAACATCCGTCAAAACAGAGAACTGCAGCACGGCATCACCGAAAAGATCCCCATGGATCTGCCCTCCATGTCCGATGTGCAGGTCAGCGAGCTGCCACCGTTCCTGCAGAAGCTCGTGCGCCTCCCTCCTGCCGACCGCGCCCTCGCCCTCGCACAGGCATTTTTCGACATCGAAAAGGCTGAGCAGAACCGTCTCATCGCCACCATGCAACAGCACTCGGCAGAGTCTGACTGCGATCCGCGCGCCAAGGACTTTGCCGCCGCCCAGGCTGCGGCCATGCAGAAGCCCTCGCTTGGCGTGCGCCATCTCGACGCCAGATCGCACGCTTTCCCCTTCAGCATTGCAGCCGCGCTCGAGCGAGGCGCCGACAACCGCTACAACAATATCTGGACCTACGAGCACTCCCGCGTGCGCCTCAGCAAGCCTCAATCGGCGCACGATTCCGGCTCCGACTACCTCAACGCCTCCTTCGTCCAGCCGCCCCAGCAGCTCGGCAGTCAACGCCGCTACATCGCCACGCAGGCACCGCTGCCCAGCACCTTTGACGCTTTCTGGACCGCCGTATGGGAGCAGAACAGCCGCGTCATCGTCATGCTCACCCGCGAGCACGAGAGCGGCCGCCTCCAGAGCCATCCCTACTGGCTCGCCTCCCAATACGGCGACCACATCCGCCTCACCAAGCTCGAAGAGATCGTGCTCGACCAGCAAGGCAACAAGATGCGCTCCGACGAGTGCGAGGGCGTGCTTGGCAGCAGCGCGGATCAGGGCGGCGCGCTCTTCCCCTCCATGCCGTCTCAGCCGCAGCATCACTCCGCTTCGGCCGCCAAGCGAGAACCCACAACGGTACGCAGGACATTCCTGCTCAAAAATCTCGCCGAGCCGCACGCCGAGCCGCGCAGGGTAATCCAGCTTCAGTACATCGCCTGGCCGGACTACCACATTCCAGAGACGCCCGAGTCGCTGCTCTTGCTCATCGACATGGCCGCGGGCGCGCAGAACGCAGCGGACGCCGATGTGCGCAACGCAGTTTCGCGCGGAAGGACCGGCACAGCTGGTCCCATGGTCGTGCATTGCTCCGCAGGTGTCGGTCGCACGGGCGCCTACATCGTGATCGATGCCACGCTCGACGCGCTCCGCAGAGTGCGTCGCCGTCAGAAGCTCGCTGCCACTGGCCGTGTCGACCCCTCCCAGGTGCCCGAGCCTCCCGCGTGGGAGAACGCGCTTGCAGGTGCTGGTGGCGCAGTTGCGGCTGCTGCCGATGCCACGCCCGAGGTCGAGATGGCGCCAGCTTCGTCGCCACTGGGCGATCGCTTCCCGCGAACGCCGAGGCGCAGCTTAAAGCGCGAACTGTCGCCGACGGGCATGGACATCGACATGGGCAGCACGCATGGAGGCTCGAGCTTCGGCCGCGATCTGAGCTCGCCACCGCCCATGTTCAGGTCTAGGTCCAACGAGAGCAGCTCCGGCATCGACGCTGCGAGCAACCTCAGCAGCAGCCTGGGCAGCCAGCGCAGTGCGGGCGGAATCAGCCAGCAGCTGGCGCCGGAGGCGCAGGCCCAAGCTGGTGAGAGTGCGGCAGGACCGAGCGGATTCATCAACCCGTTCAGCTCGCCCACCTTCAAGTTCAACGCGGCCGCCATGGGCAAGTTGCGCGCCAGCGCCATGCATTCTGGCGGCAGCAACGACTCGGCCGCGAGTGCCGTGGCTTCGCCCAAGCAGGAGGGAGACGGGGCGGGATTGAAGCTGCACTCGCCCACGCGCGGCGGCGGTGCGCTGCAGCTGCCGCCGCACCTGTCTTCGGATGCATGGAGGCAGGCGTCGTCGCCGTTTTCAGAGGTTTCGACGCCGTCGTTCCATGGCGGTGGCTCGGCGAGGTCGTCGTTTTCGTCGGCGGCAGGCGTGCATTCGCGTCTGTCGAGTGCCAACGGCCTTTCGCCTACGACCGGCGCTGTGGCCGATGGCGGCTCGAGGTCGATCGAAGAGGCGCTTCTGTCTGCCATGAACCCTTTTGAGCTTGCTCTGAGCCAGAGCTCGCAGGGCGACGAAGCGGGTCAGGCCGACACCAACGGGCCGAGTGCAGCGGGCGATCAGTCGACCTCGACGATTACGGGCAGCAATGAGCCGACGCCTTTTGACGTGGCGAGCAGCAACTCGTTTGGCTTTGGAGCGGCGCGTGGAGAGAGCATGTCGGCAAGCGACTCTGCTGGGTCGGGGTCGTTTGATGCGCTGACGGGTACGCCGAGCACGAGTGCGTCCATGACCTCGGTCGCCGATACCGCCGCCGAACCTCAGGTGTTGGTGGCCAAGGACAACGTCCGACTGACGAGCGCGCTGAAGCACGACGGCGCTTCGCCGCAAAAGGCTGCCGACCAGGCGTATGTCGAGGGAGTTGACCTCGTCAAGACCACGGTCGAGACGGTGCGCGAGCAGAGAATGTCGCTCATCCAAACGGGCAGGCAGTTTGTCTTTGTCTACTCGGCCGTGCTTGCGGGTTTGTTGGCTGATCTTGAGCGCGAGGGCGTTCATTAGAGCCGCTGTTGGCATTTGCACTCGAGACACCTTTTCTTCCTTTGCATGTAGAACCGGAATCTGCATTGTTCTTTTTTTCTGCAACTATACTTGCGAACGTGTGGATCGGAGTAGCGTGATGGGAGAGAGGTTCATGAAGCTTGACGGTTGAGCAGACGCTTTGTGGGGATTGGGGCTCAGCGAGCCGATCGACTGGATCAGCTTTGCGCTGCAGTGCGGTACAGCGGGACACGCAGCTTGAGATTGTGGACAGCTTGGACACAGGCTCGTGCACCGTCCGTCAAACTGCTTGAAACTCATGCTGACCTACAGTCGAAAGTTGCTTGGGCCAGGGCATAATGTCGGATGGGCAAAGACAGCTCGTCCTGTATACAGCCCAGCATGCTATTCCGAGCATTCAGATGCACCTCGATCGAGCACTCCGTATATCTTAAACAGGGACTGTGGGTTCGACTTGTGCGGCTCGCTGCATGCTCGTCCCGCGCTGTGCTCTCGCCTGGCTTGCAGCCGCGCTACCTCACCTCCGATCCGGCCTCCATGGGGTCGACGTCAAGAAGCGCTCGCAAGTCGACGCTGCTCGGTCGTGAGCCGAGACTGCTGTGCACACATGCTCGAACTCGAACTTGCAGCGCGACCACCCACTGCACAAGAGAGAATAGAATGCTGCCAAGCCAGGCGCTTGAGTAGCCAACACTAGCTCAAGCAAGGATACAAAGATGCGCTTCGAATTGACAATACTAGTACAAGCTGCGACGGGATGATGATACAAAGAGCGGGCGAAAGGTGGACGGACTACTTGATGTAACGGTTCATGAACTTTTTATGGAACTCTGAACGCGAAAGATCATTGACGAATCCCTGCGCGCCGGAGGAGCGAGGAGCGGCTTGGTTCTTGAAGATGACGTCGTCGTCCCATCTGCGCTGCACGCCAAAGTCTTGAGCTTTGCCGGCTGTGCTGGATGCCATGGCGGACCGGAGGTTGAGCAGTGGATTGCCTGCTGCGATTTCGTCGTCGCGCGAGAGCTGGTCGGCTGCTGCTGCCGACGCGGCCCGTCGTGCGGCTTCGGCGGCTCGTTCCGCCTTGATCTTCTCGAGTTCGCGCAGCAGCGCTGCTTGCTCATCCTCACTCTCCTCTTCACTCTCGTCCTCCTCCTCCTCTTCCTCTTCCTCCTCACTATCTTCTTTGTCGTCGGCGTCGTGATGGGAGGCAGAACCTTCGGCTTCGCTTTCGCTGTCTTGATCCAGTTCCAACGCGAGAGCTAGCGCAGTTTGCCTACTCTCTCCTGCATCGTCGCCTTGCGATTCGGTGGTGGGAGGGGGTAGGGCATCGAGCCCCTGTTTGGCGCGCTTGCGATTGGTGGCGGTCCATTCGGCGAGCTGCAACTCGCGCTTGAGGTCTCGACGCGGCGCATCGGCAGCTGGAGTTCGGAACTTGAGTTTGGTCTGTGCGGGGATGTGACGCAGCGACACCTGCTGCGATTCGCGCGCAGAGGGCGCCCGCCCCTTGGCAGCTTCGAATGTGGGACGATGTGCAGACATGGTGGTCGGCTGCCAAACTCTGCATCCATACAAAGTGGAGTCAAAGACCCTCGTGAGCTGCGAGTTTTAACGGCCGATAGGAATTTTCCAAGTCTCCACGTCGACTCCCCCGCACCGACCGCGCCGGTGCGCACAGGACACACTCTCCGCACAACCACCATACACCCGCACACACACACACAACATCAAGATGAAGTTCACCTTGGCAACAGCAGTTGTAGCGCTGGCAGGTGTTGCAGCAGCAGCAGAGAGTCTGCCCGATAAGCTCCAGGTGGGCGTCAAGTTCCGCCCCGAGGTGTGCGACGACAAGTCGCAAGCAGGCGACTTGCTCGCCATGCACTACACCGGAACCCTCGTAAGTAAACCACCCATTCGCCTGGTGCGCAGGAGATGCATACTGACGCTGTGAGGGACAACAGGCGGATGGCACCAAGTTCGACTCGTCGCTCGACCGCGGTCAGCCGTTCGAGTTCACACGTAAGTGGCCGTGCAAGCATGGATGAGGAGCAGAGGTACTGACAAGGTCGGGGAGTGTGCAGTGGGAACGGGCCAGGTCATCAAGGGCTGGGACAAGGGGCTGCGCGACATGTGCGTGGGCGAGAAGCGAAAGCTCAAGATCCCGCCCTCGGACGGATACGGCGCGCGCGGCGCGGGCGGTGCAATCCCGCCCAACGCCCATCTCATCTTCGAGGGTAAGTTCTCCTCCCGCACCAAATCGAACGATCATGCGAGCCGAGATGCTAACCCCAACTGTCGCTTTGGGACTTGGCAGTCGAGTTGCTCGAGATCAAGGGACCTCGTGCGGCCGCTCGCAAGGCTGCCCATTCGGATCTGTAACACTAACCCTACACGCATGCACCATGCCAGTAAAAAAAAAGTGTCTTTGCAAAATCAACCTTGGGTTACAAGCAGAGTTGCGCTAGAAATCTGGGAAGAGATGGCCCAAGTTATCCGGGAGATCGGTGCGGCTGTATTCGGACACGTCGTTTTCTGGGTAGCGCTCAAACTGGCTCGAGTCGCCGTCGGCGGTGACGGTGGGGAGGTAGGGCGCCGGAATTTCGCGCCTGTAGAGCCGGTCCCAATCGACCTCTGCGAACCACATGTGGCCAAAGATGTCCTTGCTGCCACGATGCAGGTTGCCGAACCGCTTACTGAGGTCGGCGGTGAGCAGGTTCTTGAGCAGATCCTTGACGCCCGTTTCAAAGTAAGGTGGGAATCGGACCTTGCAGGCGATGATTTTTTCGTACAGCTTGATGGGGTTGCCGTCTTCGGTGAAGAAGGGTGGATGGCCGGCGAGCATCTCGTAGAGGAGTACGCCGAGCGCCCACCAGTCGACGCTCTTGTTGTAGCCCTTGCTCGAGACGATCTCGGGCGCGAGGTAGTCGGGCGTACCGCACAGCGTCCAGGTGACGTCGGGCACGTACTTTGCAAAGCCAAAGTCGGTGATCTTGAGATGGCCGTCTGCCGACAGCAGGATGTTTTCGGGCTTGAGGTCGCGGTAGATGATGTTGTTCTGGTGCAGATAGTCGATGGCCAGCGCCACCTCGGCGGCGTAGAACTTGGCGACCGGATGCGGGAATCGCTGCGACTTGCGCAGCAGCGTGAAGAGCTCACCACCGGGAACGTAGTCCATGACCATGTAGAGAAACGTCGAGTCCTTGAACGTGCCCCACAGATTCACCAGGAACGGATGCCGTACGATGCTGAGGATGGCGCGTTCGGAGTTGGTGTGTTCGACCTGCTTCATCTTGACCACCTGTTCCTTGCGCAGCACCTTGATGGCGTAGAAGCGGTGGTTGTGGCGCGAGCGCACCAGATGCACGCGACCGAAGCTGCCCGTGCCCAGCGTGCGCTCCACGGCAAAGTCGGCGAGCGCATACCGCCCGCTCAGCTTGCGCTGCTGTGCGGCGATGGCGAGCGGCAGCGAGGCGGAGCTGTACGTGCCCGTCGAGTTGGCACTCGCCACGTGCGCCGGTAGCGGTGCTGTTTTGTTTGCATCGGGCGTGGGTCTGGATGACGATGCGGCTGATGCGGCTGATGCGGCTGATGCGGCTGATGCGGCAGCTGCTGCTGCAGCCACCGCAGCTTCGTGTGTGGCCGAGTAGTCGGCGGTTTGCGGCAGCGCAGACATGTCTACCGAGACGATGGAGCAGGTGCTGGCGCGGTCGTTACCAGAGTCGTGTAGATTCGATGGCGCCGGGGTGTTGGCGAGTTGGGAGGGCGCAAGCACGGGCGAGGCGGCAGGCTTGCGTTGGCGAGCAGAAGCAAGATCGCCGGAAGCCTTGCGCTTGAGCGAAGACACTGTGGCGGATGTGCGATCGAGCGAGCAAGAGTGGGTCGCCCGGGTGGTGGGTGGTGATGATCAAGGTGGTGATGGCGGTGGTTGTTGATGGGCAGCTGTTGGAGAGGGTGGTGGACCATGCGTTGGACTGACTGGCTGTCGTCTGTCATCTGGCGTAATTCGGTTGGTGCTGTGGGGCGCGAGCCGACTGAAGTTCCATTCGCCGCGTCGGATTTTGGGCGTTTTTCTCCAATTTGGCCAGGCGAGGCACGGCTCTCTCTCTCCCTTTCAAAGCCGCATCGAGCCTTTACCCTTTCCGCCTCTCTGCAACTGCCGAAAGCGGAAAGGCGGAAAATCGCGCCCAGCACAACTGCGCCACTCTGCGCACGCGCCACCATTCGAAAAATCACAGCGGTGTATGATGATGACAGCCTAACAAGTCCGATAAAAATGCCGGCCTCGTCGGTTCCGCACGGTGGCCGGTGCATGCATTTCCTCCACACGGCCACGGCCACGGCTCAGCTCGCGTACCTGCATGCCATCCAGCCATCCACCATCCATCTCCCAATTGCCAGCCTAGGCACGCACCACATCAAAGCGCGCACACATAAATTCACCGGCATGTCGCTGCCAAGACGCTCGTACGATCCCAGGCGCGTCTGCCTCGTGCCGCTGCCTTCGCTTCCGGCCTTCATGCAGACGAGCAAGCGCCAGGCGGGCATCTACCTCTCCGGCGCGCTCTTCGCCCTCGGCTGGTGGTTCTTCCTTGACGCCTCAATCATCTCTTCCATGCGTCTGCGCAAACCCATCGACCCCACCGCGCCCTACGATCCACCAGCCACCTACATCACCTTTGCCGACTGGGTGCCCGGTCTGTGCGGCACGCTTGGCATGATTGTCGTCAACCTCATCGACAAGCAACACCTCACCGATGTCGGCGCCGCTTTTTCCTTCGGCGGCGGAGGCGGCGGCTCGTTTGCCACCGACAGCGTGCAGTGGAGAGCTCGCCTGTTCCTCTTCATCGGCTTCGCTCTCATGGCCGGCGGTCTGGCGGGTAGCATCACCGTGCTGACGGTCAAGTATCTCGTTCCGGCCTTGCCAGAGGGCTACGAGTACTACGGCGTAGCAAATGTCGTTCAAAACGCAAGCATCATGTTTTCCACCGTCCTGCTCTGGCTCAGCCAGAACACAGAGAGCGAGTACGAGTACAACCTCACGCTCTGATCCGCATCCCATCTCGCTATCGCTTTCTCCACCAGACTCGTACCCCCACTTGTACATAGCCCTCACGCCCGCTTCGTGCCATCTCAATACGACTTAAGCCCTCTGGGATGCGACCACGCACGCCGTCGGTACTCCAATGGGTGTGTGACAGCGAGGCCAAATAAAGAGATGGGGCGATATGCGTGACCTAACAACGGCTTGCCCGCGCCTCCCGGCTACACATCGGTTGCGCCGCCCTGCAAGCTCGCAATTTTGGTTGCCGACCGTTCCCGAGCCGCGCTGCGCTCCCCGCACTCTTCCATCTTGCCCACCTTCATCTCTCCAAGCTCGTCTCGCTTGCCTCTCGACACCATGTCCGAGCCTGCACCTGTGCATATTCTCATCGTCGGGGCTGGTGCCGTCGGCTGCTTCTACGCATCCAAGCTGCACGGCATCCATTCGGGCCGCGATGTGCGCGTCTCGCTCGTCTGCCGCTCCAACTACAAGCAAATCGCCGAGAACGGCGTGCAGCTAGAGACGCATTCGTTTGGCAACTATCATTTCACGCCCTACCGCGTCTTTTCCTCGATCAAGCAAGCCGGCGACTACACCGAGGGCGGCGCGTTCAAGTGGGACTATGTAGTAGTGACCACCAAAGCGCTGCCGGACATTACCAACGATGCGCTCGACATTGCGCCGCTCGTCACACGCGGTGTGCACGGCAGCTGCATCGTGCTCATCCAGAACGGCGTAGGCATCGAGGAGGTACATAGGGCCGAGTTCGGTCAAAATCCCATCGTGAGTGCCGTGACGGTGATCAGTGCCGAGCAGATTCGTCATGGCGTCATCCGCCAAAACCGATGGACCCGCATCACCATGGGCACATACACAAACGGACAGGCCAAACCCAACTCGCTCCTCTCCGACTCAACGCTGCTGGACCAACTGTCATCTGTGACGGATAAGCATATCCATCAACTCGTTTCGTGGTTTACGGCGACTGGGATTCGAGATGCCGAGTTTGCATCGGAGCTTTCGTTGCAGCAGACTCGGTGGCACAAGCTGTGCATCAATGCATCCATGAATCCGTCGTCGGTGCTGTCGGGCGGTACGCCCAACGCACGTATGGCGCTCGACCCGGAACTGCGCACCCACCTGCACGCGTGCATGAACGAGATCTTCACCACCGCACCCAAGATCCTCGGTATCGAGTTTGACGCCAAGAAACACGCCAGCCCGGATCGAATCCTCAAGAGCACCGAGCGCAATACGGGCGGGAAACCGAGCATGCTTCTCGACTGGCAGGCGGCAAGACCCATGGAACTCGAGGTGATTCTGGGCAATCCCATCCGCATCGCACGCCGCAACGGTCTCGACATGCCGCGTCTCCAAACGCTTTATGCGCTCCTCAAGATGGCCCAGACTCGCAAAGCCGAGGACGCCAATCCACCTGCCAAGCTGTAAGCCCTCGCGATTATATCACGGATGAAATTGCGATGCGATTGGTCATACAGACGTCCAGCTGTTGCGGAGTGACGATAGGATGTGGGTGAGCGCAGGATTCGGCGTGGCGAGCTGCTCTTCGAGTCGGCTGATCTCCTTGTGCGCCTGGGCATGCAGTCGTTCGAGGACGTCGGTGGTATAGTCAAAGGAGCGCGTGACGTTGCGCATGTACGACACGGCATACTGCTTGGTGGCCAAATCCGTGGGTCGCTGCTTGAGCACGTTGAGGATCTGTCTGTTTCCCGTCCCCACCGCTTCCGAGTCGGTGACACTGGACCGGATCGAGTGAATGATGGGGAAACTAAACTTGCCCTCGGTGAGGTCCTCTGCAAACCCCTTGTTTTCGGCGTACTTGCTGCTCTGCAGATTCATAAAGTCGTCCAGGATCTGAAACAGCAGTCCGATCAGGTTGACGATGGGGATCAGGTCGACAAAGTGCGCCGAGCGCGCCGGCGGCGATTGCGAGATCATGAGCTTGACCGCAATGCGGAACAGACCGCCCGTCTTGTTGTTGACCATCTCCACATACTCCTCCTCGGTAGGGCAGATGAGACTGTCGCGCCACAGCAGATCCATACCCTGTCCACGATGCAGGTTGATCAGTTCGTCCACCACAAGCCTCTCCACCGTCGCCCTTGCCACGCCCACCTGGCCCGGTGACAGAGGCGGCGATGTAGCGGGCGAGGAGCCCTCGTTCATGCGAAAAATCTCGCTGAATACGAGAAAGTAGACGTAGTTGGCGGTGTTGATCGTCTGGGGTACGCCGTAGATCTTGTGGGCGACGGGGATGCCACGACGCAGATCCGAGTTGTCCTCGACATCGTCCATGAGCAGCGAGGCGGTGTGCAGCATGCGCACCACGCTGCAGATCGCATCCAGCTTGCGCGCAGGCACCTTGAGCCACACGTTGAACGCCTCGATGAGCTTCGTGCGCACCTCCTTGCCCGGATTCGCATCGAGGTACGTGTACGGTTCCAGCACGGCGTTCTCCTTGTCCGCCGGCCACGCCGGTTGCGACGACAGATGGCTCAGCATCGTGTCGTACCACTTGGCATCGCCACCGGGCGTGGATGAAGGCGTCTGCGACAGATTCGCCATGGATGGGCCCGGACGCGCCGCCATGGTTTGGATGCACAGCGTGATGAGGCTTGGAGGAAGGGTGTCTGGTACAACTGCCGGCGGAGTTGGCTGCCTCCTTCCAGGCCGCAAGTGGAGGAACGCCATGTTGCACTGCCGATCGGCAATTGCAGCGCGCGCCAGTGCCGCCCGATAAATCCAACCCGATTCGAAGGCCACCATCCGATCGGAATTTGGCGACTCCCGAGAAAAGTGCAAAACCCGCCTGCAAGAAGAACAAGCTTAGCTCTCGGCGCACCTTGTCCTCCTCCTCCTCATCCACTCGCTTCCACCTTGGCACTCCACTCGTCACAAACATAATCTCGGCCCACGATCTGCACGCATAGATACTGGCTGGCGCCCGGTTCTCCGCTCGTATTCCTCGTCCCGGACATCTTTCTAGGCTGAAGCGAGCCGTTGCACACCCACATATTCAACATGGACCCGACCAACTTGTTCGACACGCAGTTTGTGGTCAACCAGATCGACCCTGATGGCAAGAAGTTCGACCGAGGTATGCGTTGCGTCTCTCACATGCCCTTTGATCATAGACCGATACTGACTCCAGCTCTCTCCCTGCAGTGTCACGAATCATTGCGTCGTCGCCGTCGCTGGAGATGAGCTTGTCGATCGACATTGCTACGGATGTGTGGCCTGTATCGGAGGGACAGCAGCTCACGTTCCAGCTTGCGTCGACGCTCAAGAAGGAGGCGGCGGGTACCAAGGTGGATGGCGCTGATGGCGAGCAGGATGCAGCGGCGCAGGCGGCAGAGCGCGATGCGTGGAGACTCGACCAGCCGGGCAACGGCGGCATCGCAGACGACTTTGACTACGTCATGTACGGCAAGATCTACAGATACGACGAAAAGGTCGCAGACGAGGTCACCGTGTACGGCTCGTTCGGTGGCCTCATGATGGCCCTCACCGGCAACTTCCGCCACATGAGCAACATCACCATCGGCTCCAACGTCTACCTCCTCATGCGCTGAGCACCCATCCCTCTTGTACTTGTAGTTTTCGCCTTTTCCGCTTATCCCAGCAACCCAAGTAGTTGCGCCAAACTCATCGCGCGGGGACCTCGTGGGCAGTCGCATCATCCGGCTTGTCGAGCGGGTCCGCAAGCTCGACTGTCAAGGGCAGAAGCGGTGCAGTCTACGCAGCACGACGGGAGTAAGCTCGTGGCTCATTTTTATGCATGTTAGAGTGCAAACGAGCGACGGCGCGTGCCAACGGAGAGAGCGCCCAAAAGTGACACCTAAAGATGGCCTTCACGCGCCCCAAAGCACATCAAAAGCACATGGCCAAAGAGTGTCGGATTGAACGGTCGGACCGCCCTTCTTCCAGCAACGCACACCACCATTCGCTTTCGCTCTGACCGCCTCTGCTCGACCTTGCTCTACGCCCAAACCATGCCCGCACACAACTGAGCCATCTTCCACTGTAGCCGCCGCTCCTCCACCGTGCGACGCGCACAAGCCACACCGCCATCATGGTTGGCGCCAACCCGTACCACACCCTCCCAACAGCCGACTACGATCTGCGCTCGGCACCCATACCGCCCTCGGCATCCCAGCTTCCCCCACCGGACCAGTTTGCATTCAGCACCACCCTCCGCAAGGCCAATCCCGACGATCCGTACGCCAACGCAGCCAACGCATATCCCCCCTTTGCGTCGCCACCAAGGCCAGCCAACCACAAGCCCAACGCTTCCGACGCCTCGCAACCATACGCCACCTCGATAGACTTCCACAATGCCTCGTCTGCCTCGTCTTCCCGCTCAGCGGCCGTCTCGGCCTCCGCCCACTACACCCATCTCTCCGTCGACCAGTGCCTCGAGAGTCTCCACTGCCCGTCGCTCGAGTCGGGCTTGACGCCGCTTCTGGTGCACGAAGCGAGGAGCGAGGCCGGTGGCTACAACGAGTTCGCCGTCCGTGCAGGCGAAGAGCCCTGGCGCAAGTTTCTCGCCCAGTTTCAGGAGCCGCTCATCCTGCTTCTGCTCGGCAGCGCTGCCGTCAGCCTGCTCATCGGCCAGATCGACGACGCCGTCAGCATCACCATCGCCATCATCATCGTCATCAGCGTCGCTTTCTACCAGGAGCAAAAATCCGAAAAGTCGCTCGAGGCGCTCAACAAGCTCGTCCCGCACTACTGCCACCTCGTCCGCGATGGCGTCACCTCGAGCGTGCTCGCCAACGAGCTCGTTCCCGGCGACATAGTCACTTTCAGCACCGGCGACCGAATCCCCGCAGACGTTCGCATCTGCCAGTGCGTCTCGCTCGAGATCGACGAGAGCACCCTCACCGGCGAGATCAAGCCAAGGAAGAAGCACGCCAACCACGTCCCGCGCACGCCGCACTCGACCTCCGCTAACGGCCACGCTGGCCCCCATGGCACGACGGACGGCGCGGCGAACGGCGCGGCACAGGATCAGCACGCGGCCGACTCGGACATCACCTCGATCAACGAGCGCGAAAACATCGCCTTCATGGGCACGCTCGTCAAGTCGGGGCACGGCCGCGGCGTCGTCGTCGGCACGGGCGCCCGCACCGAGTTCGGCATGATCTTTAGCATGGTGGATGAGGTCGTCGAGAAGCGCACGCCGCTCCAGCTCAGCATGGACGAGCTCGCAAAGCGCCTCAGCATGATCAGCTTTGCCGTCATCGCCGTCATCTGCCTCATGGGCGTGTGGCAGCGCAGGCCGTGGCTCGAGATGTTCACCATCGGCGTATCGCTCGCCGTCGCCGCCATCCCCGAGGGCCTGCCCATCGTCGTAACCGTCACGCTCGCGCTCGGCGTGCTGCGCATGTCGCACCGCAAGGCCATCGTCAAGAAGCTGCCTTCGGTCGAGACGCTCGGCTCGGTCTCGGTCATCTGCTCGGACAAGACCGGCACGCTCACCACCAACGAGATGGCCGTCGTCAGCTGCTTCACCGCCGAAGACGCCATCATCGACGTGGCGCACCACCTCTCGCACAAGCACTCGCAGGCGCTCTCGCGCATCCTCCTCACGGGCAACCTGTGCAACAACTCGCATCGCAACGAGCTCGGCACCAACGTGGGCCAGGCGACCGACGTGGCGCTCGTCAACATCCTCCGCACCTTCGGCCTCGAGGACCAGAGGCCCTACTTCCGCAGGAGCTCCGAGATCGCCTTTGACTCGGAGTCCAAGTTCATGGCGGTCACCGGCGTGCTGTCGACAGCGGGCGTAGGCGCCGCAGAGACAGTGTACGTCAAGGGCGCATTCGAGGTGGTCATGGACAAGTGCACCACCGTGCTCGGCGCGGATGGCTCGCCCGTGCGGCTCGACGAGGCGTGGCGCACCAAGTTCCAGCAGGCGGCCGACAAGCTTTCGAGCCAAGGCCTTCGCGTCGTCGGCTTCGCCTCTGGCCCCAGCGGCAGCCTCGATGCGCGCACCTTGTCATTTGCCGGTCTGCAGGCCATGCAGGATCCACCGCGGCCCGGTGTCAAGGACGCCATCGCTTCGCTTGCCCGCGGCGGCGTGCAGGTGGTCATGATCACCGGCGACGCCGAGGCCACCGCGGTCGCCATGGCGCGTCAACTCGGCATCCTCTCTTCCACGAGCAGCAGCACCACCTCGGCCTCGTCGGCGTCGATCCCGGGCGTGCTTATCGGGCGTCAGATCGACGCACTTACCGAGCGTCAGCTGCAGGAGCGCATCGCGTCGGTGTCGGTGTTTGCGCGCACCACGCCGCGGCACAAGATGGCGATCATCGCCGCCTTCCAGGCCAACGGAGCCGTGGTGGCCATGACGGGCGATGGCGTCAACGACGCGCCCGCGCTCAAGATGGCCGACATCGGGATCAGCATGGGCAAGGGCGGTACCGATGTGGCCAAGGAGGCGGCGGACGTGATCCTGGTCGACGACAACTTTGCCACCATCCTCGCCGCCGTCGAAGAGGGCAAGGGCATCTTTTACAACATCCAGAATTTCCTCTCGTTCCAGCTCTCCACCGCTGTTGCGGCGCTGACGCTGATTACGCTCAGCACGGCGTTTCGGCTCAAGCTGCCGCTCAATGCGATGCAGATTCTGTTCATCAACATCCTCATGGATGGACCGCCGAGTCAGTCGCTCGGTGTGGATCCGGTGGACAGGAAGAGCGTTATGGCGCGGCCGCCTCGTGCCAAGAATGCACCTGTGCTCAACACGAGGTTGCTGTACCGCATTGGGTTCAGTGCGACCATGGTGGTGCTGGGAACGCTGTACGTGTACGTGCACGAGCTGGTCCCCGCGGATATCGAGGCACCAGCAGGGTCAAAGGTGGCGGACCAGCGCGATTCGACCATGACGTTCACGTGCTTTGTGCTGCTCGACCTGGTGTCGGCCGTACAGAACCGCGGCCTGCACACCCCACTCACGGCCAATAGGATGCTCGGCATCACCGTGAGCATCTCACTCGTCGCACAGATGGCGATGGTGTATTTCCCGCCACTGCAGGGGGTGTTTCAAACGACCGGGCTCGCGTTTGGCGATCTGGCCTTTCTCGTGGCCATCGCCGCGATCAGCTTTGGGATGCACGAGGCAAGGAGGACGTACGAAAGGCGCATCGCGCAAGAAGAGACAAAGGACCTCGCCGCCGGCTCTGTCGATTGGGCATAGCCTCGATGCTGCAGATGAATTACATATAGTCCAACCATGTTGCAAGCATTGTGTAGCCTTGCTATGCGAATGATTGTGTGTGGGTGAGGAGAGCGCTTGGTGTGGGTGAGGTCCGGTGAAGTCCAAAAAATCCATTGGAAAAATGAGGCGTCAAAATTAGGGCTGAAATTCGCGCGCTGGAAGGAATCCGCACGGACATTTGGCATCCGGCATTCGGCGCTCGACTCTCATCCACCACTCTCCACTCGGTGTCTTAATCGCTCCAAACATCATACTCCGCCGCACCCGACCGCCATGGTGTATGCGTAAGGCTGCGCATCTCGTATCTCGACCCTCCCCACCGGCGCGATGGCATCCTCGGAAGCGGGCCCGTCTCGGCCGCCTGCATCGAGCGAGGTGCACATCTCGATCGAGCCCGTGCACATCTACACCGACGCGGACATCGCCTCCTCCTCACTCGGCGTGCCCTCAAGTATTGCAGCTGCATTCGAGCGCGAGCGCAAGCTGCAGGACATCGCTGCGGATGGCACCAACGTCTTTGCGACGCGCGTGGCAGCGTCTACGCAGCTGAGCCAGGATGTGCATCGGCTGTGGGCGGAGCGCGGCGACTTTTCGCGCTTCCGCACCGCGGATCTGCTGCGCAAGCGCGAACGCGACACCTCTCCGGAAGCACAATCCGACGACGACGAGCACAGTCCTGCACGGGAAGACAAGGACGACGATGAGCCGTTGCTGAGGCCCGCGGACGAGGTTGTGGGCGGCACGATTGGAGAGGCCGAATTCGTAGCGCTCCGCAACAAGGTACTGGCGAATCTGGATGTGGCGCACTTCAACTCGATCCACGCCCACCAGCTGCTGGGCATGCTGCTGAAGCAACACCGTGCACCCACCGGCGCGGCGAATACGGCAGCGGTGGGGAGGATGGGATCGCCGGCTCCGAGTGTGGGCGGACAGTCTGCACGCTCGGGCACCAACGCGGCCGCACGTGCACCGCTGGGCATCTTTGCGCACCTCGCGCCCAGCTCGCGCGAAGAGGAGTTTGTGCTCGATCCACTTGCCATCTCGCTATCCCGCACCGCGCTTAATGCGTCTGCTGCTGCCCGCCGCAGTGCGCGCGACGATATGGACGAGGATTCCGACGACGACGATCCGCGCAGTGCCGGGTACGGGCTCAAGCAGGCCAAGCGGGAGATGGAGGCGGCGGCGGCGTTCAAGCATGCGCGGCTGCGCGATCTCAAGGTGGTGCTCGAGACGAAGCGCGCGGCGACGCGCAATGCGGCGGATTTGCTGAGCAGTGCGGCGGCCGAGCTGCGTGCGAGCCAGGCGCCGAATCGCGAGCGGTGGCGCGCGTTGATCGGCCTGCATGCGCGCGGATGGCGTCTGACACCGGGCCGTCCGCTTCTCGATGTGGAACGCTTTGGCGCCACCACTGACGAGGAAGAGCCGACCGAGGACCCCGACAACGCCAACGCCGACACAGGCGAGAAAGCAAAGGAAGAGGAGAAGAGGAAGAAGCCGGCGGGATTGCAGGGGTTCGGCACGCCCATCATCACATCCGACGGCAAGGTCAAGGACGAAGGCGCACGCGATGCGTGGATAGGCTTCGGCCTGCCCGAGGCGCCCGTTGAACTGCGGCGTCGGAGTCTTGCGTACTGGGCGGATGCCTCGTCCACTACAGCGGGAGCCGAGGATGTGAAGCAGAAGCTCGTGTTTCCGGACCGCATGCATCGTCGACTGCGCGTGCGCTTTGTGCTGTGGCGCTCCACGTCCTGTGGGGAAGAGCGGATGGAGTGGACGAGCGACGCTCCCACCTCTTCTGCCGAGTCGGACGCGCGTGTGGGGGTGGGGCAAGTGCTGGATGAGGAGCTGCAGAGAGCCTCGCGCGAGGCGAGCGACGAGCTGGTGTTTGGCGATGTCGTTGCACAAGCGCGTGCGCTGCCACCTGCATTCGGGGTGCGTCTGACACCCTCGTCGGTACGGATCGTACTCACGCCTCGACTGGATATGATCCTTGAGCTCGTCTCGACCTCGAGCGAGGCTACGGGACAGTATGCTGCGCAGGCATTGGCGGTGGTGGCGTTGGTGCGCATGGGGGTGATTCGCAAGTTCCATGCGTTTGTCCACGCCACCCGCCTGGCTCGACGTGCCGACGCGCCTTCTCGGGCGGCTGCGATCAAAGCGCATGCACTCGCTGTACCCAAAACCACCACCAAGTCCGGCGATACAAAGGCGACGCTGGCGCGCATGGACTCGCTCGGCCCGCTGCTGGTTGGGCTGCACTACGTGTCGTTCCTGCACCGTCTGCAGCGTGTGCTGAGCGATGTGCAGGGCGAGCTGGAGAAGAAGGGAGTGGGGATGCGTGTGCAGATGGTCCCCATTGTGGCGGAGGGTGGACTGCGTGCGATGATGACGCGATGGATAGAGGCCGCGCATTCGCAACCGACGGATCTTCATACGCTCTACACGCCCAAACCACGCCCCGAAAGCTTGCACGGATATGCAAAGCTGTTTGCAACCATCCAAGGCGCAGAGACACTCGCGGCAACGATCACGTTTACGCAGCCGTCGGCAGTGACGGTGCAGTTCAACCCGCGCCCGCGCGCGCCGCGCACCAAGCTCACCACCAACCCCCTCCCCATCGACCTCGAAACGCTACCCACACTTCTCCTACACCATCTCACCTAGACATTTCCCATTCACAGCGGAAAGAAAGATTGGTTTGTTGTGGGACTAGTTTTGCATTGTGACTCGGTGTGTGCGCGCGTGTGTGTGTGCACCTAGAACCGCTTCATGTTTTGTCGTTTCTGGTACTGGAGGCCCAGCATGACTAGTGCGCCTACAGCCGCGACGATGAGGCCCCACTTGACAAGCCAAAACACAAAACGGAACAACCCCGCCACCAACCCAAAGAATCCACCGCCTCCACTCGACTTTCCATCGACGACGTCGGACGAGTAACCTTTGGTGTTTCCGCCAAACGACCACGACTTCTTCTTTGTCTTTTGGCCAAACTTTTCGGGGAAGTGTTTCATCTTTTCCTGCCTGAGTTGTTGCGGGGTTCGGTTGCGGTAGACGATGTTGCTGGTGGTGACCGAGACGACGTCGTGGTTGTCGCTCACATCGCCCGTCAGTGCGGAAAAGCCGAGATACGGATTGAGCGGCAGCGTGACATCGTCGAGTTTAAAGCAACTCTCCCAATGGTCCCATTCGGAGTGGTGGATGAGAAGTTCGGTGTAGACATCCTTGACATGGATGAGTTTTGCCTTGGTTGCGACTTTGGCGTTTCGGAAGTCGATGGAGCAACCTGCGACTTCCTGGCGCGCGCCGTCCTTGTCGTTCTCGTACGCCTCCACGCCGTTTCCGCTCATGAGCGAGATGCGCGGGAACGAGTACGGATGGCGCGAGTTGGGATAGGTGTCCAAGAAGATGCCCAGCCCCGTAAAGTAGTTGATCGATCCGAACACGGGTCCTGGCTTGGCGCGTTCCTGGGTAAGCCAGATGGCCATTCCGTCTCCAGCGACGTGCGAGGCATGACCGTCCACCTTGAACTCGGTGACGATCTCGAAGCTGTCCGCCGTGAGCGGCAGACGCGACCAGAGCCAACCCATCTGCGAGGGACGGTCCTGGGTGAGACGGATGTGGCGGTTGGTGTCGACGATCGCATCGGCTCCAAAGTCCCAGAACTTGTTCTGCAGATTCGAGTCGACGTAGGGCGCATAGATGCTGTGCGAGCGCAGTGGCACGATGGCGTCCGAGTCCATCTCGCGCATCTGGATGTTTTTCGACGAGGCCCAGGTGTGCGTGGCGAGCAGCAGCACCGACAAGAGCGCCGCGCATGTGAGAGAGAGCATGCTGCTGCGTGCAGGGCCTGCCATGCTGTGTGTTGAGCGCCTTCGAATCCAGCTCGACGAGGCGATGCTGTGTGCGGTCGTCCGGAAGGAGAGTAGGGGTGGGATGGACTGCAAGACGATGACGAGGCGAGGAAAGAGGTCGGTGCGCCAAGAACGCTGGCAGTCACAAGTTGGCGTGCTGAGACATGCACTCGGACCTTCCGCTGCGAATGCCACGCCATCGCCCGGAACACGAATTTGGCGTAGTGTGTTAGGCCGTTCAAAGCATAATAATCGGCAGGCTGTTAGAGCGAGAATGGTTGATTTCACGCCGCTGTGCGATTACGAAGCCGCGCTTCTGCTGCTGCTTTTGGCGGAGAGGCAAAGCCAAAGCCAAAGCGAATCCGATCGTCAGGGCTCGGCTGCTGCCATTTGGTGGCGGCTGCTCCCGAACGCCCCGAAGAGGCTCCGGCCGCTGTCCGCCGTTCGCCGTATTTTTGGCTTATGCTTCACTCGCCTCTCGGCCGTTCCTGTTGCTCTTGGTCGAACAGCAGCAGCAGCAAAGTTACCGCCGTGTGCTGTTGCTGCCTGGCAACGCTGCATCGGCTTTGCATCGGTATTTCCTGCGCGCGCCCATCCTTCATCCCTTCATCCTCACCAGCGCAATACTCGCACACACTCGCATCCTAGCCTCGTCCCAACCACCTCTGCACCTCTGCCACACGCCGGCCTATTCTCAGCTCTGGCCTTCTCTCTCTCGCCCAACTCCTCTCGAGTCGCACGCTGCCGCCCGTCTCCATCACGGCCCACAGGCCTTCTTCCTAGCCCACACGCACGGGTCCTGCCGCACCATTCTGCATACGCAGGACGCCCGCCCACCATGTCCTCCCGCATCCCGCCCTACGACATCCCAGAGCCGACGCCGCTCACAAAGGACGAGGTGCGCCAAAAGTACGCTCGCTACGAGTCCCTCCGCGCACAGCTAGCCACCTCCTTCCGCGGCCAGCTCGCCATCCGCGGCGAGCCCGTCTTTGCAAAGAGCATCACCATCTTCAACGATGCCGCTCCCCTCGGAGGCTGGATGGTCGCCCTCCCCATCGACGTCCACGACATCTCGACCATAGTCAAGTTCTGCAACGCACACCGCCTCTCGCCATCCATCAAGTCGGGTGGATTCGCAACCGCAGGCTGGTCCATCCAGGGCGAGGTGGTCATCGACACCTCTCTCATGGACGACGTCAAGCTCGTCGTGCCGCACCGCTCCTCGCCCTTCTCTTCCTCTCAGTCAGACGACCACCCCGCCTGCCCGCCCACCTCGCTACCGCCCCCGCCAGCTTCGTCCGCCTCGGCCGCCATCGACCCCATCACCGCCAAAGCAGATGCACATGCCATCACCCTACAAAGCGACTCCGTACGCGCAGCAGATCAACTCGCCCAGACACAGATCCACCATCCCGATGCTACACCCATCCAGGACCAAGCAACCGTGCGACCGGCGCCCAAGAGCGAGACTTCCGAGGACGTCGACCCACAGGATCCCGCCAAGTCCGCATTGAAGCGCAAGCTGCCTCCATCCAATCCCGACGTGGTCTCCCTTCTCGGCCCCGACTATGCATCTGCCCCCACAAGGCGCAAGACCGACTCCAACTCGCACTCCATGCAGCACGGCCGCAGCCACGAGAGCGGTGCAGACGCAGACAGCGAGAGCTCCTTCTCCGCCAACGACGATGCAGACAACGACCACCCAATACCTGCCTCGGCTGCTCCTCGCGCTGTCCACACCGCCGCCGCCAATCGACCCGTCGCGTCATCTAGGAGCGACTTCCTCACAGCCTCGGAGCCACGCGATGTTGCTCCGCTCCTCGCCAAAGCAGTCTCCGCATCAAGCTCAGGCTCGGGCTCGGGTTCGGGCTCGGCTTCCGCGTCCGCCTCCACTTCCGCCTCTGCCTCCAAGATCTGGGTCGACAGGCAGCTCGATCCCTCGGGCAATGGTTCCGACTCGCCCGGCGGCAGCAACTCGGGCTCCACCGGTGGCACGAGCTCCTCCCAGCTCGCTTCCAGTTTCACCTCGGCCTCCAAGCAATCCTCCGCCAAGTCCTCCAACGCAGGCGGCGACCACGCCGACGTCAAAGTGGACACCGACACCGTGGGTGCCATCACGACCGACGATGCGGCCGACGAGACGCTGGCATTCAAGCGTCCCACCACCATCCCGCTTCCCAAGCGCGATGCCGCTCCAGCTCCACGTCGTCCTGCCTCGCGCTCCGGTTCCGGCTCCGGTTCCGCATCCGAGTCCGGTCGCAATCGCAGCGACCTCTCCTACAGCCGCACGCCAGACGACTGGGACACCAGTGCCAAGGCAGACCACCAACGTTGGGCAAGGCACCATCGCCCGCCATCCGGCACCCCGGGCGAAAGGATCAAACTGCCCGAAGGCGGATTCGTCTGGCGCAGCGACGGCGCCGATGCCGGCATCACCGGCGTGCCTGCCGCGCCCGGTTCGCTCCCGTGGGATGCCGAGGCCTTTGCCGCCAGCCCAGAGGCGGCTGCGGCTCGTTCGGGCTCGCGCAGTGCACGCTCGTCGTCGGGCGAAGCATCGTCCAACGAGCTCGAGGCTGGCCGTGCGGGTGCATCCGGCGCGAGCTACTTTGGCGCCTCCACGCTCAACGACCTGCAGGACGCGTGGCCGTCGGGCACATGGGCGGTCAATCAGGAGGGCGCCAACGATCCCGCCTCGAGCCTGCCGCGCTTCATCCCATCGCCCTTGCAAAAGTACGGCTCGCCCTCGCGCTCGCCCACGCCGCACATGCCCGATGCCAACAACCCGTTCAACTTTGACTCGCGCCCAGACGTCAACCACAACATGGCCACCGCCATCCTGCCGCCGGGCATGTACGAAGACCGATATGCGCTCGCCTCGTTCGGCCCGGGCGTGGGCATCCGCGGCCTCGATGCCTTCACCGACCGCGCCGGACGCGAGGGCAACTTCCTCGCGCACATGGACTCCAAGAGCGACGGCAAGAAGCGCCAGATGGACGATCCCGACGCACTTCCGCCGCTCGTCGTCAACGGCGTGCCGTATCACGTGCCCGTGTCGGCGTATCCGGTCGGCTCCACCGCCATGACGACGGGCGGGTTCGGATACCTCACGCGCGCATACGGCCTGTCGCTCGACAACATTGTCGAGGTGGAGATGGTGCTCGCCGACGGCCGCATCGTCACGCTCAACGAAGAGTCCAAGCACAAGTCGCAGGAGGAGCAGGATCTGTGGTGGGCGGTGCGCGGCGCTGCACCGTGCTTTGGCATCGTCTCGCGCCTCACCGCCAAGGCGTATCCGGTACCGTCGGTGTATTCGGGCAACCTCATCTATCCGCTCAATCCTGCGACGGCGGGCTCGCTCATCCGCCACTGGCGCGACTGTCTCAAGGCCGGGCTGCCGCGCAAGTTTTACACCAACCTCATCCTCACGGCGGGGCCGAGCAAGACGTCGCACGTGATCGTGATCCAGGTGTGCTACCTGGGACCTAAGAGCGATGGCGAGGCGCTGGTGCAGGCGATCAGCAGCTGGACGGGCGAGCGGCTTTTGCTCAAGGATGTCGAGGAGCGCAGCTTCCTCTCGCAGCAGGACGGCGTGGCCAAGGTGCTCAAGGGCGGTACGGGACGGCGCTGGATGGTGCGCGGCGACCTCATCTCGACGCTCACCGACGACGTGATCGCCAAGAGCGTGCGCAACTTCCAAGGGCTCGGCAGCCGCGCCGTGTGGCTGTTTGAGCTCATGGGCGGCGCGATCGAGGACAGCGGTGCGGACGAGACGTGCATCTGCCCCGAGGCGCGCGCCGCCAAGTTCACCGTGGGATCGCTGCAGCAGTGGAGCGGCAAGGACGAGGACCGCACGTGCATCGAGAGCGTCGAGCGCTGGTTAAACGAGGTCGTGCACAAGGTCAGCGTCGGCGGACCCTATCCGTGCTTTCTGGGGCGCTCCGAACGCATGGACCGCGTGATTGGCGCTTACGGCCTCGACAACTTCCGCCGCCTGCTCGACATCAAGAAGCGCGTCGATCCCAACAACCTTTTCCGCCACACTTTTGGCAACGGATTCGTCGTCGATGAGCCTGACAAGTTGCTGCAGGACCTCGACGTCCGTCAGACCGAGCGACGCCGGCTGCAGGAGGCCGACTCGCGAGCGGCAGCCGCTGCCAACGGCCAGACCTCTTCATCGCAGGAGTAAGGAACTTAAAACGAAATAGCATTCAGACAGTTGAAGTTGGCTCTCGGTTGCATGAATGGATTCGGTAGCTTGAGCTTGTGAATTGTGGGATGGAAATGGAAGTGGAATTGGCCGAGCATGGATGAGAGAGCGACGCGTTGCCGAATTGGGCCGTCGCGGTTCATTCTTTCTGTGTGGATGGGCCGAAATGAAAAGCGCCTCACGCCAGCTGCCCCAAAGCAACGGTATCATTGATGCCTTTTTTCCGGATTTCGGAAATTGGATTCGCGACCCCGGCCAAGCGGCTCGGCGTGAGGGCGCATGTGGTGGACCCCCGCGTCGACCGGCGTTTCTTCCTCCCGACCACCACCTGCACACCCGCATACCCTCCCAGCACACCCGGCCTTTTCGCCGACAGTTACACCAACACATCTTCGGAAAGGTGTCTGCAGCGACATTGGGTCGACTCGGTTACGCACAGGATCGCGCAGCTCTGGACGGACAGCGGCACCGCATAATCGCACGATTGCTGCAAAAGCCTTCGCATCGACCGCTGCCACTCGGCGTTTGGATTGCCGCGACACAAAGTAAAGCGCCACAACCACGTCTCGGCGAGCAAATCAGCACATGCCCTCATCCATACACCCGAGCTGCATCCAAGCTCATCAGCACGACCGACGGCAATGAAGTACCTGTTGCAAGCCATCGAGGCGAAGCGCGCGGCGGTCAAGCTCGACGATGGCGAGCTGCGCGAGCTGCTCACCGAGGTATGCAAGGGCCGCGACGAGCGCGAGGAGTTCCTCGAGTCGATCGACCGCATCATCACCGAGCTCAAGAACTACACCGAGCACTCCACCGCCTTCCTCTCCAAGGTGAGCAAGCGCGATGCGCCCGACTACTACGACGTGATCAAGCATCCCATGGACCTCGGCTCCATGCAGAAGAAGGTCAAGTCCGGCCAGTACAAGACCAAGAAGCAGTTCGCGCACGACCTCAACCTCATCTGGGACAACTGTCTGCTGTACAACTCGGACCCTACGCATCCGCTAAGGCGCAACGTCCAGTTCATGCGCAAAAAGGCGGATCATCTGCTCGAGTTCATCAGCGACAAGAGCGACGTCAAGAGTGCGCTCGTCCAGTGGGGGCTGCACGACTCCAAGCCCACTCCGGCCAGCATCGCTGTCAACGGGCATACCACAGACGCCGCGGATGCAACCTCTGGAGCGCAAGGACAGGCGAATGGGAGTGCTGCAGCACAGCAGGCGGAAGCACCGCGGCGGAGGAACACCAGCCACATCGCATTCGAAGAGCAGGAAGCCTTTGTGCGCACGCCACAGTCCATGCTCGCCTTTGCCACCATCGACGCCGGGCTGCAGCAGCTCGAGCACGCCGAGGCCGGGCCGAGTTCGCGGCCGCTGCTGGCGCCGTCGAAGCTGGTGGATGCCATGGCGGCGGTGCGCGACGATGCGCACGACGATCCGCTCAGCAGCGTGCTGCCGGGCATCTTTGCAGCGCCGAGCAGCAAGGGCAAGGAGAAGGCGACGCCGGAAACCATTTCGCAGTCGCAGCCGCAGTCGCAGCCGCAGTCGCAGCCGCAGTCGCAGGCCGAGTCGGTCGCTTCAGCACGCAGCACGCCTGCGCGCGAGGTGGCGGCGCGCGACGCGTGTGCCGACTGGTTCACGGTGGCCGCATCGGGCGAGATGATGACGGGCGGGTTGCCACGGTTGGCGTCGTCAGCGATGGCCATGCCTCCGCCACCCCCAGCGGGTCGGAAGCGCAAGGCGTTCCACCAAGTCCCCGCGACGCGGCGACGCGGCTTGGCAGGTAAGATCGCGCGCAACGTGCGCACGCTGCAGCGGGTGCAGCAGACGCACAACAAGTTTCTGGCGCTCGCGCACCACGTCGAAAACGAAGCGCCCATCCCGGCGTACCTGACGAGCATGTCGTCGGACGAAGAGTCGGACTACGCTTCCGACGAGGAGATCGAGCCGCGCGAACCGGCGCGGCATCCACTTGCACGCATCTCGGGCGCATCGGCGCACGAGCACGCGTCGTACAACGTGCGCATGCTGCTCGCGCACCACGGCTTCGAAGGCGGCCACCGTGCAGCCGTCGACGTGCTCACCGATGCGCTGGGCGAGTTTATGGGCAACCTCGGGCGGATGCTACGCATCTACTCGGATCGATACGCCTCGTCCATGTCGGCGGAAGAGATGGTGCTACACACGCTCCACCAAGGCGGAGGTGCCGACGTACGGGGGCTGGAGAACTATATCCGTAACGACGTCGAGCGCTCCGGCACAAAAACCGCCGAGTTGCTGCGTAAGCTCCGCAGCAGCTACCGCGAGCAGTTTAGCCTCTCGACCGAACGCGGGGTGATTGAAGACGAGGCGTTGTTTGCCGATAATGGCGAGGCGTTGGTGGCGGGCGGGTTTGCCGAGGATCTGGGCGATGACTACTTTGGATTCCGCGAGCTCGGGCTGGATAAGGAGCTGGGGATGAGCGGACTCACTGTCCCGATTCGGTTGTTCTATGGGCGTGCGCGGGCGAGCAACACTGCTCTTGCCGCAAGGGGTGCGGTGAAAGAGGAGGTGTTGGCGTATCCGCCTCCACCCGAGCCGGTGGCGCTGACAGCAGCGGCGGTGGGAAGCCAGATCGCGCTACTGCATGGATTCTACCAGGACAAGTTCCGGGAGCACCGCCAGCGCGTCAAGCATGCGCACGAACAAGCTGCAGCCGAGGAGGAGGAGAGGGAGCAGGTGGACCCGGTCGTGGCGGCAGCAACACTGCCCGACCACGAACAGGAGAAACAGCGCTACAAGGTTCCACCGACGGGTAAGATGCCTCGGCGTCTGATGTGGAGTGCGGCGCTCGAAAGGAAACAGGCGGCCGAGAGGATGGCAGCCGACAAGCCGAGCGTGCCCCCACCGCCACCACCGGCTGCCAAGATGTCGACGGGAGGAGCGGTCAAGACGGCGAAAAAGGGCGAGCTCAAGAAGAACGCCATCACGGCGTGAAGGCAGGGAATTCATTCATTGCGCACGTCTAGTCAGAAGCGGGAATCTGTGGGTCAAAAACCAGCGGCGGATTGAGGTCAGTCTTTTGCTCGATCTGTGCAGGGGAAGAATGAAGAACTTACGCGTTGGAGGGCGCCACCGTCAATCCGCATAGTGGCCCCGTTGGCAAAGTTGCTCGCTCTCGAGGCGAGGTACAACACGGCCGCAGCATGTTCCCTGGGCTCTCCACACCTGCCCACGGGGATATCAGCGCCGTTTGTATGGCTAAGCGTCTTATGTCCCGTCTGCTGATCGGTGGGTTCGGTGCTGGTGAGGTCGGACGGATAAAGACCTGGTTCGATGATGTTGGTCCTGAGCATGTGCGTAGCGAACATGGTCGACAAAATCTGCCCTAGCTGTGACACGGCCGTTTTGGAGATATTGTACACCGGATTGAGAATGGGCAGTTTGGCCCATGCGGCATTGCTCGAGATCAAAATCGTCTGCGAATTGTACTCTTCACTCGTACCCTTTTTGAGGAGGGGGAGGAAGGCGAGGGCGGTGAGGTAGTTGCCCGTGACGTTGGTGCGCAGAATGTCGTCGCATTCCGACTCGCTGAAAGACCATAGCTCGTCTACGATCTCTTCAAACTCCTCCTTATCCCCCGTGCTGGATTCAGACCCGTAGGATCGCAAGAACCTCCCCCCAATACCCGCATTGCAGATAAGAACATTAATGCCCCTTCGGCCTCTCGCATCAAGGTCCGTTGAGATACGCTCTCGCGCATCCGAAAGCGATGCCTTCGAGGTGATATCAGCCTGAATAGCAATGAGGTCACCGGAGTGGCGCTGGTTGGGGTCGGGTAGGAGGGTATGGAAGGTGTCGACGGCCGAGGAGAGACGGTCGGAACGACGACCGAGGATATACACCAGTGCACCGTTGGCCGCAAGCGCTTGGGCAGCGTACAGGCCCAGGCCCGAACTGCCGCCAGTCACGACCGCCGTCAGACCGCGTACGTCGAACAGACTCGTGGCGCTAAAGTGCCCCAGCCCACCCGTGCTCTGCGAAGTCATGGCGAAAAGGAGGAGAGATGGTGGTGGTACAGCGGAAACAAGGTTGCAAGGTGGGGTCGAGGCAAAGTTGCGAGGGCACGTGCGCGAATCAGGCTGATGCGATAATGTCCGTGCGACATTTCAGGTCCTACTTTTCACTTCTCTTCACTTCTCTGGCTCAACACGCACTGGACTAGGAGAATCGTTCTGACATTATGTTTGGGGCGCCTTAGTGGTGGGGCTTGTACACACCCGCGGCGAGCTGGATCTCCTGGCTGGTAAGGATGAGCAGCTTACCGGGGCTAGCCGCATGACCGCTAATGGCCGCCTTTGCGGTCTGAGCCAGGGCGGACAACTTTCCGTCCGCCTTGAAGATCCTGATCTCCTCTGGCTGGACATCGAGCATCACCACACGGGGGTCACTGTGGTCGCCCGTGTGCTTTCCGTCCTTCTTGTCGTCGAACCACGCCTTGAGGGAGCTGGACCAGTGCTTCTTGATCTTTGCCTGGTCGCGGTTGAGCACAGCCCGACCGGAGATGGAGACCCAGTCGGTGGTCTTGGGGTCGTAGTACGACACGTTGACCTGCGGGTCGGTCTCAACATCGTCCGTCTTGCCCGAGTCGGTGTTCATGTAGAACGAGAAGACGAGGCCCTCGGTGGTGGCAGGCGCCATGGCGCGCGACGCCAGCTTGCCGTCGGGACTGCGCGTGGTCAGCATACCAGTACCGACGGTCTTGGTGATGTCGAGCAGCGTCTCGATCTTTTCCTGAGGCGTGTGCTGGTGGCCCTTGGAGTGCGCACCCTGCGCGGTGGGGTCGTGTGCTGCTGTGGTAGTCGACATGATGTTCAGTGGATCAGTTAATCGTGTGTGGTGACGGGATGGTGAGGATGCAAAGTCTCGAGGATATATAGGTCTCAGTCGGGCGTGTTGCAGTCACTCTCTGGTGGAGAGAAGCGCCTCAAGCAAGGTGATCTCATGGCCGTGCACTGCCCCGGCGTGGGGAGCAGGAGGAAGCGGACTGCAGCGCGTTGGACGCTCGATGAATCATAGCTGGGATCCTCGGTGTGATTGCGTGCCATGGCGCCACTACGGGGCGGAGAGGAGGAGGATGGGCGCAAGGGCGAGAGTGTCGTCACAGGCTGCTAAGTTGGGCGCCTCCGCTAGCTGGGCTGACAGATGAGCGCAACCACACGCATGTGGAGGCCGACGATAAATTTCCCATCGGGCCATTGCTTGTTAGCGATGCCGATCGCGATCCAAACTTCCGATGTTAAGCCAGGTCCAACCGCTTCTACCGCTGCCTCTGCCTTTGTTTGCTCCTGACCGAAGCTTGATCACATGCACATACAGGAAGAGCGCAGTGCGTTGCTGATGACGTCGTTGAAGCAGTGGTGATATGACACTAGATCGGCGTCGGCTTCGCTTGTGATCGTACCATTGCAGCACCAACGACGGCAGCGTGGTTCGTGTTTACGCTCGGCAGCAGGCGGGCGCGAAGGAAGCGCGTGCGCCCGGAAGGCTTTCCGATTTTGCATTGGCTCGCGGTGTGCATGGAGAGCGGAGTAGCCAAGCCTGCGTCTCTTGGCAAGCTCTGAAGGGGAAAGACCGAGCGAATGTTCAACCGGCTCCAGTCGCGTTGCCTGGGGAGCGAGGAGCGAGCGACAACAGCCAGCTGCCGCCTGCCTCGGCCAAGAGCAATCAGCTGCCGCGTCCGAATGCCATCGCGTTTGGTATCGCGTCTGCAGACTGTCCGGCTTGACCTCCTGAACAGCCGCACGCGCACCTGCCCACCGGCGAGGCAGCATCGCAAAATTTAGACAAATTGCCAGCACGCCGAGCCCATCTTTTTCCTGCAAATCGCGCACGCGGATCGTCGTTTGCTCCGAGAGAGACGCAGAGAGACCCTGCAAGCAGCGCGTCTGCGGGCAGTGGGGCGGCAGTGTCGCCGGCAGAGGGTCGCGCATGTAACTTTGCTTTGACTCGAGCTTGTAGGCGAGTGTGTGTGTGTCTCTCTCTGCCTTCTCTGGCTCAAATTTAGGGTCGCCGAGCCCACTTCAATTTGCGTTGCGACAGGACAGCGCCGTGTCCGCTCGGCCGTCTGAAGCGTGCTTGCTTGCTTCGCCCTGCACCTTGCCGCGGCCCCGGCCCCCCTCTCTCTCTCTTTGACATCGCCGTCGCCACCTCTCACATCCATCCCATGCCTCCCTCCCTTCATCTCGGCTCGAGCCTCCCCTGCGCCGCATCATCATCCCACTTCTCGACCACCCTCCGCAATTCTCCTCGCCGGTAACGAGGCACATCGCGAGACACATCGCATCGGATCGTCCCTCTCAACCTCGCCTCGACGGCCTCGACGTTTCATCTTCGCATCGACAACCTCAGGCGCTGGCGCACGACCTCTTCACGTTACCCCAAACAGCCAGCCACGTGCTCTCCTGTCAGGCAGCACCACGCTTCCTAGCCGCACATAGACGCCAAGCTCGCTCGGTGCCATCCATCTTGTGCACCATCGCCGCACGCCCATCAACCATGATGCCCATGCAACCCCCGCCCCAACCACCACACCAGCACTTCAGCCCCAACCCTGCCGCCGCCATGAATCAACGACAGCAACACCAACAGCAGCAGCGCTACAACCAAGCCTCCGCTTCCTCCATGGGCGGCTTCTATCCTCCCAACGCCGTCAATGCGCACGACTCCTACCAAGCCTCCCTCCCGCCCGCGTCGCCGCAACGCGTATACTCTTCCCCACACGCTGCGCCCTCCATCCAGCTCCACGATGCTCCGCCCACAAATCCGCCATCGTCGTCCAACACCACTCACGACGCCTCCTTCGCTTCCTCCACCTCCTCCTCACATCYCTCCTCCTCCTCCAGGCTTCGCCGCGTACGTCCAGACACAGAGGAGATCAAGCGCGTCGGTCGCTCCCACTACGTAGAGCTCCTCGGCTTCCTCCGCACCCACCTCGCCAAAGTCGAACAGACCGCACCACGCTCCAACGCACGCGAAAAGCTCACGCGTCTCAGCAAGCAGCAGTTCACAGAGCTCTCCACAGACGTCTACGACGAGCTCATGCGCCGCCAAAACAGCGCAAAGGACTCCACCACACAGCCCTTCCTCGCCGTCCGCGACGAATTCCATCCAAAACGCAACCAGGCACGCCAAAAGCTCGCCACTTTGCCCAAGAATCGCTTCAAGGACCTTGCCTCGGACGTCTTCTTCGAGCTCGAACGCCGCTTTCCCGAGCTCAAGCACGAGTTCCGTCCAGAGGCCATCGCACGCGAACGAGCACGTGAACAGCAGATGCGCGACGAGGCGGAAGCAGCCCTGCAACGCAAGGACTCGGTGGGCCAACCACAACCCTCCACCTCGGACCGCATCGTGCCCGCCAAGAGCACGCTCGTCGAGGAAGACATCGCGGTGCCGTACTCGGCTAACGCATCCAAGTCGGGCCTGCGCAGCGCCGACACCGACGCCGCCTCCGAGAGGGTGTCGTCGCCGCTGCGCGACTCGATCGGCTCCAACGGCCTCAACGGCATCCCCGACAACCGCAGCACCATGTACAGCCAGGCGAGCAGCGTAGGCACCGGCTTCTTCAACGGATACACCGGCTCCACCGTCGCAGGCAGCATCGCCAGCCCCAACCTCGGCCGCTCCAGCGCGTTCGAGTCGTCCGACGCCTCGTCGGCCATGCTCGAAAAGATGCGCTCCGACTACGAACTGCGCATCGCCAAGCTGCAACAGCAGGTCAGCTCGCTCGAAGCGCAGGTGGCCGAGGCAGGCACGCGCGTGCGCAACGCAGACGAGCTCGCCGGCCGCAACGAAGAGCTCGACCGCCAGCTGAGCCAGCTGCGCAAAGAGCTCGACGAAGCCAAGCAGAAGCACGACGACCAACGCGACCAACACCGCGAGCTGGCATCGCAAAAGGACTCGGAGCTCGAGTCGGTGAGGAGGGAGCTCGCCGAACGCGCCAACGTCGGCGGGCCCGCCGACTTTGAGGCGCTGCAGAAGGAGCATGCGCAGCAAGCCGAGGTGGTGGGCGAACTCAAGCAAGAGGTGAGCACGCTGCTCGAGGAGCTTCGCGAGCTTTCGGCACGCCACGACGAGATGCAGGCGGATCGCGACAACGACGTGACGGTGATCAAGGACCTCAACGCGCAGATGGCCAACTACAAGCGGCTCTACGAGACGGCCAAGACGGAGCTGCGCAATCTCAAAGCCACCTCGCAGCTGTACGTGCAGCCGCCCAAGGCGGACGATTTCCTGGCCGCGTCGGAGCGAGGCGCGATCGCCGACGTCAACCTCACGGCGTTCCAGAGCTCGATCGACGAACTGCTCGCAGCGGCGCGATCCAAGACGCCGGGCAACGTGCTGCTCTCGATGAAGACGGTGGTGCTCGCCACGACGCTCGTCACGGACGACGTGGCCAAGTACGAGCAGGTGCCTGCCAACGCGGCGGAGCTGTCGAGCGACGAGCAGGAGCAGCTGATGGCGCTCAAGTCCAAGTGCTCGGCCACGCTCAACAACCTCATGACGGCGTGTCGCAACCATGCGTCGTCGCACGGCCTGTCGCCCGTGAGTCTGCTGGATGCGGCGGCGAGCCACGTGTCGGCGACGATTGTGGATCTGGTGAAGCTGCTCAAGGTGCGCAAGGCGAGCAAGAGCGAGGCGGACGAGTTCCAGGCGAGGTTGGGCGAGGACGCGGCGGCGGCGGGGCGGCTCAAGCCGCTGCACATCAATGCGCAGGCGGCGAGTCGCGATGCAAGCGCCACGCTGTCGCCCAACACGGCCAACACGTTTAGCTTTGCGAGCCTCAACCCGAGCGACGATCGCTTCTCGCCGCGCATCCGCAACAGCCCCACCATGGGGCGCTACTCGCCCATCGGATACAAGGCCGAGACCATCCGCAAGGAGTCCGGGGGCGACAGCCAGTGGCGCAGCCGTGCCACCTCGTTCTCGTCCACGGGCAGCGCCGGTGCCAACCTCAGCACGCCCAGCATGGCTGCAATGCCCGAGATGCCCAACCTGGACGGAGCCAAGCGATACATGGCGGACGTTTCGACGTCGTCCTCGTCGGGGACCGCGGCAGCAGCAGCAGCAGCAGCCGTAAGTGGCAGCAAGGATGTGGGTGGCGGCATCAACGGTGGCGCAGCGGTGACGGGGTCGCCGCAGACGAGCGATAGCCAGGTGCAGCGATCCGAGACGTACGACAGCCTGCACACGACGACTTCTGCGAGCGGCAGCGGGTTCGGCAGCCACTCGGGCGAGGAGAATTGGACGGAGCTGCGCAACTACATCGAGGTGCAGACCGAGGCGATTGTGCATTCGATCCAGGCGCTGCTGTCTGCGATCCGCGAAGGGGCGCAGGGTGTGCAGCTGAGCGAGAACCTCACGCAGATCACGACGATCGTGTCGTCGATTGTGGCGATCTCCAAGGGCAACCTGCCTGCCAAGAGTCGTGCCGAGGGCGAGCGCATCCTGGACGAGCTGACGGACAACTGCGACCAGCTGAGCGAGATGCAGAGCCATCCGACGTTCGACAAGAGCACCAAGTCGAGTATGGCGAGTGCGTCGTATGGGGTTGCCAAGGGCCTCAAGGCGCTCAATGTGCTGTTCAACGAGGCGGATGCGTCGCAGTAGTCGCCCCTCGCTAGCATTGGTCTGCAATGATACCCCCCGCATCTTTGGTTCTGTGACGGCGCTGAGTGTGGAATCGGGGAGCCGATGGGGGAAGAAGAAGCGCAATTATTTTTGGGGGGTCGGTGTTAGAGTGGGCGAGGAGAAGCGCGGGGTGCAGGGGCGATTGGCAGCCGGCATCGGCGGCGGCTTTTTGGTGCATCCGAGCGGTGTTGGAGCAGAGGCGGCGCCGAGGCTCGGATTACGTGGTGCACGCCTCGATGCAGCCGGGCATGCTGCACATCCTCCCTTCCCTCGCCTCGCCTTTCGCTTCATCAGAGTTGTCCCCTCTCTCTCTCTCTCCGCGCCTCTGTCAATCTCAAGCAGACGTCCCGAATAAGTGAAGGGCAGCAAGGCGCTACCGTATCTGTGGTACGAAATGAGGATCCGGGTGACTTTAGGCCAGAAAGAAAAAGAGAGAGAGAGAGTGACGGACTGCATGAGCTCGCTAAGTGAGAAGAGTGACCGCATTGCTGCAGCGACCGACAGCACCGCCCCTCCACCTGTCCAGCTGTGTGGTGTAGCCGCCCTTTTTTTTTGGTTCGGGAAGCAGAGCGCAGCGCATGCAGGCACAACACCGGCACTCTTCCGGCTGCTTCTCTGCCTCACCCAGAGAGCGACACACCTTTGTCACACGCACACACTCTCTCTCTCACACACTCTCACGCCTCAGCCGTCCAATCTAGCAGAGAGGAGGGGAGAGGATCATCGGTTCAGCACCGCTTGGACACACACGCCATCACCAACGCTTCGCCTTCTCGTGTACCACCAACTCCTCCTCATCCAACATCATCTTTCGCTCGCCGTCAAAGGAACAGACTACAACCCGCATATACCTCAGCACTCGACTCCGCTCCATGACATCCTGAGGCCGCTTCCACTTGGTCCACCTTCGCAGCGCCCCCACCCTACGCCGTTCGGGCCTAGCTGCCCTGCGTGCTCTCCCACAACATGTCCGCGCAGAAGGACTTTATCCTCTTTGACGATCCTGCGCCCTCGGCAGCTCGCGAATCCCTAAGGCCCCTCCCTTCCGCAACCGCACAGCTCCCTCCACCCAACTCCTTCACAAAGCATCGCTCGCCCAGGCAGTCTCCCGCATTCGACGATGGCGCTCCACCCGCTCCTGACGCTTTCAACGATGCTGCCGGCCCGCGCCGCAAGCGTCAGAGGAGCGACGCGTTCGCCCATCCTCCCACCACCACCACCACCACCACCTCACGCCACGCACACGCTCCCAACCAACGCATCTCGCCGCCCAGCGGCAGCCTCGGCGCTCCCATGCACGATCTCTCCCTCGGCGACTCGCTGCCTCTCTACGACCGCACCGCTTCATCTTCCGCCTTGCCTTCCCCAGCTTCCACCGCGGCCATGACCCGCGAG
Source organism: Moesziomyces antarcticus (assembly GCF_000747765.1). NCBI lineage: Eukaryota > Fungi > Basidiomycota > Ustilaginomycetes > Ustilaginales > Ustilaginaceae > Moesziomyces > Moesziomyces antarcticus. Next base: position 508,972 of record NW_014638998.1, read on the forward strand.
CAGCAGGAACGCGTAAAGGCCCAGATCCGCGCAGAGCTCGCCGGCGTCGACACCCGCGCCTTCAAAGGTCCCCTCCGCGACATCCTCCAAAAGCAAGACTACACTCCCAGCCACAACGACATGCAGACCAGCCCGCTCTCTGCTTCCAGCGACCCCATGCAGGCTGGCGTCGCCCCCTCCTTTAGCCTCTTCCCAGACTACGACATTGGCGGCTCCCGTTCCCGCAGCCACTCCAGTCACAATGGCAGAGCCACGCCCCAGGAGACCCCCACCGCAGACGAAGACATGCCGCATCTCCTCAGCCAGCGCTCCTCCGACATGCGCACAAAGTCTGGCAACATCGACCAAGGCTTCGGCGCCATGTCCTATCCTCCCGCACGTCACTCCCAAAACATCCTCCCCGACTGGGCTCGCCAGTCGCAGTCCTCCCAACATTCTCAGCCTTCGCAACCACGCCCCTACATGCCGCCCCCCGCACTCTCCCAGAGCCTGCTCGCTCAACGCGGAGGTCCCGTCTCCATGCCCTCCACCGAGCCTACCATCAGTGCAAACTACGCCGAACTTCGTCGTCCGCTCAAGCGCGAGTCCAGCGGTCTCACCGTCAGCCCGCAGCAGGCCTTCCTCGATTACGACCACGTCGAAAACCAGCTCTCTCACTCGGGCCTCGGCAAGATGCCCAGCCTCTTTGCATCCGTGCCCCCGGGCCTCTCCGACGCAAAGCTAGCTCCCATGCGCGCCTCTGCAGGCGCTCAAACTCCACGTATGCCCTCACAGCACAATGTTCCGCGCGCACGCTCCTCCACAGACGAAGCCGTGTACGCAGCACGCCCTGTCGCCATGACTCGCAACGACACCGCCCGTCCGCATCACTACCAGAAGCGCCCGGGTCCCAGCGTGCATCAGAGCCCCGCCGGTCGCTCGCCCTATCTCAATCACAGCGACGGCCGTGGATCAGCCAGCCAAGAGTCCGGCTCCCAAAGCAGCCTCTTCAGCCCCGTCGACAGTGGCGACACCATCTCCACCGACGACGACGAGGACGAACGCCCCTACTATCCGCCCAACATGCGCCCCAGCATGATCCGCGGCGGTCCCAGCAGCCTCTACCTCAACTATCCCGTCAAGGGCGACGGCCGCTCCTCCCACTCGCCCTCCATGCTCACACGCCCGCTCTTGGGCAAAGAACGCACTTCGAGCTCTGGCAGCGGCGCCTGGTCGCACGTGCGTACCGAGCCCTGGGCCTTCCGTCCAGCGCACATGAACCAGCCCCGCTTCTCCGACGTCTCGGCCTCCAGCAGCGACTCGGACGACGACAGATACGGCCGACGCGGCCTTCAGCACCGCCAGGGCGCCGAGTACCATCCGCGCCACGCCGCGCATCATCAGCCGCACCCGCACCATGCCTATCCGCCTTACGGCCGCGCGCATCCGCATTCAACATCACCCCACGCCCACTACGCACAGCACGATGCCCGCAATGCGCATCGGCCGAGTCTGGGCCAGCATCAGTCTTCGTCCGAAGATGTGGACGATACCGACCGGTACGGCCGGCATGCGTCTGGGCGTATGGATGAGCGACCTTCGCGTGCACACGTGCCTGGCGCGCTCGGCGGCTACGGCTACATCCCCGGCAGCCAGGAGAGCGGCCTCAGCGTGCCCGGCGGCAGCGGCGGCGTCGCGCGCAGTCAAGACGACGGCAGCATCAGCCCCTCCATCCGCTCCTCGGCGCAGACCACCGGTCACCGCGGCAAGCACGAAGCGCCGGCCCCCGAGATCAGTGCTCCACCTCCGCTGCTTACGTCCCGCCAGCCAAGTGGCGGTGCTCCCATCCCCGCCGCCACCGCCAACGCCAGCGCGACTCCCGCCGCCTTGCCTCCACCTGGGACCCTGGCGCCTGGCAGTGCTGGTGCACCACTGCGCGACGAGCGCATGGATGCCAGTGGTGGGGATGAGTCTTCCTCCACGGGCACCAACAGTGCGAGTGGCGGTGGCAACGAATCTGACTACGAAGACGGCTCCCCAGACAGTGCGGCCTCGAAGCGCTCTGCAGCACGCAAAGACAAAGGCGGTACGGCGACGACAACTCTGGCCGCCGCAAAAGCGCTCACGAGCGTTGCAGGGGACGGGACTACCAAGTGCGACTATATCTCGCCGATCACGGGAGCCGAGTGTCAAACGGCCTTCCACCGGCCGTACGATCTGGCGCGCCATCGCGAGACGATCCACGCGCGCGAAGAGGCCGGCTTTGTGCGCGACGGCAAGTTGAGTCTGGATGCGTGCGTGGTACTGGGCAAAGAGGTGGATCCGAAAAAGTCGACGGCGGTGGTGGAGTGGAAGTGCAAAGAGTGCGGTGCCAATTTCAGCCGCAAGGACGCCATGCTCCGCCACGAACGGCTCCGTCACAATGCCGCCAAGTAGGTCTAGATGAATGCAAAGGAAGTCGTAATCGTCGGCATGGTTTGTGTGCACGGTTTTGAACTAGCGGGTAAGGGAATGCGAGGCCGAGGAGGAAAGTAATGATGAAGGATGAGTAGTGTGTGGGACGCTCTTGATGCACGAGGGACGGCGAAGTGAACAGGGAGGAGGTGAATCTTGCACCGGATTCCCAAGTCGCACCACAAGATTGCAAGGGTCCTGTCAACGGTCCTAAAACTGTGCGACGGTGGAAGTGATTCTTTGCGGTGGCGCGGGGGCGGGGGGGAACAATTGAGCGCCAGACAGATTTCTGCTTGTTGAATGGCCTCAACTTGATCTCAACATCAAGGTGTCTTTTGATCTTCCTCTTGGCCATAGCTCGTTGCAAGTCAATGGATCTTGTGGAGACGTTGATGGTATGTGCAATTGCGAACATGGTCAAGTCCATCAATGATTGTGAATCGCAAATGTGGCTTGGTGCGATCGAAGGAAGCACTTGCAAGAGAGGATGCTTAACGACATGTACATGTGGAGCGTTGATCAGCCCGACTTTTGCGCAGAAGGCATGTCGGCGTTTTTGGCTGCCCTTTCTCCAGTGGCTGGCGTGGAGTCAAGAGGCTTTGTTCAGTCGTCAGATGTACAGGCGTGGCGTTGATCAGGTTGACGACATGCAGCAGACAATGGCGCTCAGGCCGTCTCGGATGCCCTTTGTGATCCAAGCGAGCTGAACGCCAGTGCCTGTGCTTTCGACCCTCTCGCAGCTCAGCAACTATGGGGATCCTCCCTCCCCTTGCCCGCAAGAGGATACGGCACAGGATCCCCAAAAACCCGGCGACTGTCTCTCCGCAAGACCAACCACGCCGGATGCTCCCAAAAAAGCGGAGCGCACAACTAAAGAAGAAGAAGAAGAAGAAGAAGAAGAAGAAGACTGTGCGGCTTTAACTGGCTTATGTACTTTGCAAATGTCACATTGAATCTCGCCGGCTGCGGGTGGGTAGAAGTGGGAAGGTCGTGTGAGGGCCGATCCGAGCTCGTGTCACACAGCTCCAGGCGCAACAAGGCCAGCGATGCGAGAAAGAAAGCTTGTCGATGAGCATGATGACAGTTGAAATCAAGCAGTTGCAACATCGATACGCGAGGCTCGGGCGATGCAAGAACCTTGTCGATCTGACTTCATCAACCTGCAGCGTGGTCCAAGCGGCAAACGGGGAAGCAACATCCGCCCACCCAAGCGACCAAAGCCCTCATTTCGAAGGTCGGGCCTCTTGGCGAGCAGCCACGATCAGAAGCTTTCACCTCGCAACTCGCTGCAAGCACTGTTACCCGCGTGTATAAAGAGCGCCGTCATTCGCTGGTCATTGCGCCTTTTTTGTCACCTGTATTGATTCACAATGTCGGACGCTAACCAGCAGTGCTAACCAGCAGTGGTATGCCCAGCAGCAGCAAGCTAGAGACCAAGCCCAAGCCCAAGCCCAAGCCCAAGCCCAAGCCCAAGCCCAAGCTCAAGCTCAAAGACAAGCCCAAGCCCAAGCCCAAGCTCACAGACAAGCCCGAGCCCGAGCCCAAGCAGAAGCTCAAGCCCGAGCTGAAGCCCAAGCCCGAGTCGAAGCTCAAGCACAAGCTCACCTGAACGGTCAGCAACGCGTCCAGCAAGCGGAGTCGCTCAACGTGGCTTCACCAGCCCCTCAGCAAGCTGCTGTTCATCGCCGGGCTGTGTCTCCTGTCAAGCATGGTGAGACGACACAGGCTCGCCAGCAGCCTGCCGCTGTGACAGACGAGGTTGTTCCCGTGGCTAAGCATCGTCCTGCAGAACCAGTACCAACAGCTGCCGTCGCTCGTTCCGAGCCTGTGCCTAGTGCTGTTGGAACTTCGCCTGCGGGCATCACCAGCCACAAGGCGAGCACTCAACGTCGGTCTGCATCGCCTGCCGTCGCCTCCGATGCCGGCAGTGCTCGAGTTGATGGCCACGAGCGCGAGGATGCCAGCGTCGTTGCGGAAGAAACTCAAGATGAGTCGCCCGAGCGCGATGTCGGCGACGGGAACGACGCAGCCGACGCGCTTGCCGACTACGAGCGCGTCATGCGCAAGGACAACGAAGAGACGACCCGAGTTCAAGCCGACGCCGATGATCACGACGACTATGACATGGCGACAATCGAGCACACGCTCATCTACCCTCCCGACGGTAAAGTCAGCATCCCCTTTCCTCCTTCGGAGCTGACGGATCCGTTGGTTGCAGGTATGGTGCCCGGCTCGCGTCGGTGGCGCTTCGAAGCCCTTCCCACCGCGGGAGACGAGGGGAAGCTCATCTCCAAGATCATCAACATGCTACTCGAGGAAAAATTCCACCTGGAAGAGTGTTCCATCTCTCTACCGCCTGCTTCGGGCAGGGAGCGATTTGTGCAGATCCACTTCAATGTTCTTGCCGACTACGTCCAGGCTGCGACGCTCGAACTCACCTGGAATGGAAGGCCGATGGAGCTGGTGAGCAGTGCGGCTCCACTGCGCAAGCGCAGCACTGTGCTCAAGATCTACAATATCTCCGGACCTACTGAAGAGACTATCGACAACATTTCCAGCGCCATTAGGGACGTTGTCAGCATCGATAACATTTGGCGCCTCGACAGGGTGGTGTACATCAATAAGAGCCAGTCCACAATCACGGTCAAAGGCAGCACGCTGCTCATCCTGGCTACGTTCCGGGAGCATCCGGCGGTGGGATGGTACGGGCCACAAGATCTTCCTGGCTTTGTAGCTACTCGTTCGAGCACGCATGCATTGCACTTTATTGGTCGCACCAACAGCTGTGGTTGCTGCCTGCCCGAGCGCAATACGCCGCTTAGCTACATAGGAAGCATCGACCATGCTGACTCGCAGCGAAAGCGCACTCGCGACGACGCTGCTGTGGAGCCGGTGCAGAAGAAGCACAAGAAGCAAGTCGATCAGCCCGAAAACTAGCCCGGCTTGTCACCCACACTGCTCAGCAACTTTGAGTTCTGGTATCGCCTCGCCACTCTCTCTCCTGAAATGTCCTTCCGCTTCAGCTACGTACAACCAATGACATTCCGTTAAGGAGCGCAGGCGAGGGGTTCTAAGAACAATCCGCTGAGTGAGTCTTGTCGGGGAGCATCTCGATATGGAGAGCCGAAAAAAAACAAGAGAAAAAACAAGAAAAAAAGATGCCTCCTAGCCGACTCGAACGACTGACCTCTTCATTACTAGTGAAGTGCTCTACCGCTGAGCTAAGGAGGCGCGATACAAGATTCAATAAGCATTGCATACATATATGCTTTGTTTGGCTCGTCATCCCACAGCCTGTGCTGTCGTCTTCTCGGCGCACATGAATTGGCATAGGTTTGCCTCAGCACGCTGTCCTCACTGCTGTTGCGGGAAGCCCTGGACGAAACGACTGTGGATTGTGTCTTGCTATATACATATGTCACGACAGAAGCACCATCTAATCGGCGCGGTAGAGCACGATGGCGGATCGGCTGGGAAGGTAGAGCTGCACAAAGTTTCGGCGACCGTTCCACTCCATGTCGGTAGTGAACCACTCTGTGTTGTGGTCGATCCTTGCATGGCCACCGAGCTCCTTTGCATCGGTGTCGAGCAGCACCTTGTACTTTCCTGGTACATCCACGCCGATCCTGTAGTCGGTGTAGGAGTTGTTGGCGTGCCAGTTGAACACGAACAGCAGGCCGGCACGCTCGAATGCCACGACGCGGTCCGACTCGTGCTTGAGCGAGATATACGCCTGCGAGCTCGCGAGCCACTTGTACTTGCCCTCGGCATTGTTCATGGCGGCGTCGAATGCGTACAGATACTGGTACCTCAGCAGGTGGTCGTCGACGAGGTTGAACTGGCGACGCGCATAGTGGAACGAGTTGCCGTTGCCCTCGCGCGGGAAGTCGAGCCACTCGGGATGACCAAACTCGTTGCCGATAAAGTTGAGGTAGCCCTCGCCGCCAAGCGCATGTGTGATGAGACGGATCATCTTGTGGTACGCCAGGCCGCGGTCGATGATGGCGGTGCGCTCGGTGAGGTCCGACATGTTGGTGTACATCTCCTTGTCCATGAGCCAGAAGGCAAGCGTCTTGTCACCGACGAGCGCCTGGTCGTGCGACTCGGCATAGGCGATCGACTTTTCCAGATGACGACGGTTGGTGAGCGTGAAGCAGATGTTGCCAAAGTCCCAGTCCTCGTCCGACTTTTCCTTGAGTAGCTTGATCCACATGTCCGGTACGGCCATCGAGAGGCGGTAGTCGAAGCCAACACCGCCCTCCGAGACGGGTCGGCACAGCGCAGGCATGCCCGAGACGTCCTCGGCGATGGTGATGGCGTTTGGGTTGTACTTGTGAATCATGTCGTTGGCGAGCATGAGGTAGACGACGGCCTCGACGTCGACGGAAGGGCCAAAGTACTCGTGGTAGCCGCCGCTGAATCCGGTGCCGATGCCGTGGTGCGTGTAGAGCATGGAGGTGACGCCGTCGAAGCGGAATCCATCGAATCCGTACTCCTCCATCCAGAAGAGGCAGTTGCTAAGCAGGAAGCGCAGCACCTCGTGGTGGCCGTAGTTGAAGAGGCGCGAGTCCCAGAGCTCGTGCCTGCCCTTGGCACCCTCGTGGAAGTAGAGGTGATCGGTGCCGTCAAACATGTTGAGGCCGTCGAGCACGTTCTTGCACGCGTGCGAGTGGACGATGTCGAGGAGTACGGTGATGCCCATGGAATGCGCAACGTCGATGAGCTCCTTGAGGTCCTCGGGGTTGCCGTACCTGCTGCTGGCGGCGAAGAAGTTGGTGACCTGGTAGCCAAACGAGGCGTAGTAGGCGTGCTCCTGGATGGCCATGAGCTGGATGGTGTTGTAGCCGAGCTCCTTGATGCGCGGCAGGACGTTCTTTGTGAATTCCTTGAACTGGCCGACGCGCGCCTCGGGGGTGGCGATGCCGACGTGTGCTTCGTACACCTTGATGTTGTCGGGCTTCGGCGGCTTGGGGTTCTTGATGGTGTAGCGCTCTTCCTTGGGCGGGTTCCAGAAGCGCGCGTCGTACACGGGCGAAACGTTCAAATCCTGCGTGACGCGGAGAATCCATGCGGGCAGACGCTCGATGCGCTCGCCCGAGGGCAGCAGCATGGAGATCTTGAGCTTGGAGTCGTGCGGGATGGCGCAGGTGGCGTTGGCGAGCGGAGGGATGGTGATGTGCCACTTGCCGTAGTCGTCCTTGGTCATCTTGTGCGAATCGCGCGACCAGTTGTTGAAGTCGCCGATGAGCGCCGCCTCGACGGCGTTGGGCGCCCATTCGGTGTAGGTGACGGCTTGTGTCTTGGGATCCACCTGGAAGCCCATGTTGCGGTAGGAGCCCGAGAAGGCCTCGAGGCCGCCTTCGGAGACACTGATCTTGTTCTTCCAGTCTTGGTAGAGCGCGTATCGCTCTCGCAGCGCGGGCGCAAAGGGCTCGAGCCACGGATCACCGCCGATGACGCCGGTGCCATCAGTAGCCTTGGTGTAGTCGGGCGGCGCCGCGACGGACGAGGATGAAGCGGCCGACATGCTGTGAATCGTGAGACCTGACAGGTTCTGGTTGTGTGGTCTTGGGAAAGAGCGGACAGGTACGAAGAGCAGGACCTGATTATAAGGGCCAAGCTCTGTGAGGAACGAGTTCGAGTCGCCACCGTCGGGCGAGCCGAGTGAGGTGCAGCGAGGCGAAGCGAAGAATTGCGGTTGTTCGGTTGGTTGGCTGGGTGGAGGAGCCGAGTGTTGGGTGTGGAAATTGTTGCGGCCAAAAGCGAGCTTGTGCATCTGCGTTGGCTCGTGCTCGAGCTGGTGATTGATTGTGCATTTGGGCCCCCGCATCCAGCCAGACTCTCTCTCTCACTTTCTTGCTGCAAGTTCGAAACGCGACTCCCCGCTCGCCACCCTGGCTTGGCCTGGTCTGGCCCGGCCTGACGAGAAGAAATCGAACCCTGCGTTGCTCCTCTTCCCGCCCCTCCTCTGAACCCCACGGAGGTCTTTGTGCCCTGCGAAGCGAGCTTTGCGCCAGACGACGGCGAAACTTTCGGAATCCTTGCAATCCGATAGCAGCCACTCTTGCCAGTCGCCACGCATGACCAGTGCCTGAAACTCTGTCCACCTCGCGTCTGAATTCAGCGAATGTGCGCCTTTTGCCTGGCCCGCGCCGCGTTGGTCGACAGGGCCTAATCGATCTCGCCACCTGCCACATCCCGACGCCACGCTCCGTTGCCGTCGCTCTCGTCACTTTGAACATAGCTTCGTTGCTCGGCACGCGTTCTGTCCGAAACTCGCCCGAGCGCTTCAACACCTGATCGCAAGTCCAGCTGACGTCTCTCCCCCGCTTTTTTCCTCCACGGATGCCACGCCTCTCAGCTCTGCCAAAACCGCTTCAAGGGGCAGCTCGCTGCAGAGCGTTCGTGGCTACAATACTGTTCCGCCTTAACATCCCTCGCCTCCTTAGCTCAGCGGTAGAGCACTTCACTAGTAATGAAGAGGTCAGTCGTTCGAGTCGGCTAGGAGGCAGCCCTTTTTTTTTTTTTAGCCGTTCCTGCTTCCCATCGGGACTCGGCCATGGTGTCGGCTGACCATGTGGAGGCAAAAGTGCTGAGCAACGCCTGCCACTCTTCAGCATCGACCGTCTGTCCCGACGCCGTCTTCCCATCGAACTCACGACCTTTTGCTTTGGACACATCAAGCGTCGTCACCATGTCATCGTCGACGTCGAGCAACGCCAACCCGCCACCGAACCACGGCGGCAGCGTATCCGGCGATTTGGGCGGCCCCTCGCACTCGCGCGTTCTGCTCGGTCGCAATGCCGGCAAGCTAGACCCCACGGAGCACCCACCTCTTCCCGTTGCGGAAGTCGGCGCGGCCAACCGTGCAGCTCAGATGCGCGGTATCCTGCTCGGCCTGGGCGGAGGCGTGATCTCGGCCTTCATCTCGCGCAAGGCACTCAACCTTTCCAAAAACGCAAGCTACCTGTCTGGATTGCTGGCCGGAACGGGTGTTGCATACATCACTGCACGACAGCAGCTCGAACACAATCTCGGCGCCGTCGAGAATGCAGAAAAGGGTCTGCGCGGATCGCTGAGGAGTTCCACGGACGCACGGGCAGGCGATGGCCTCACGTCGACAGACCGCGAAATGCTCAAGTACGATCTGCAGGCCGCCGCCGAACGTGCACACGAAGCGGGCGTAGCAGGCATGCATGAGCTCAAGGACAAGTACGCCTCAAGCCGTGGCGACCATTAGGACTGGCGTGTCCAACAAATGGAGCTTTTGACCTGTCCCGCTTCCCATCCCCCCTCTTTTCAGTCTGGAAATGCAAAATTCGTGCGCTCCCACGAAGCGTCGCTAAGCAGAGCGTGCTTGGGAGGCAACAAATGGCGTGAATAGCAAGGCTAAGGACACGGAAGGGGCCGGCGTCTTTTTAGGCCGTGACCCAAAGCTGCAATAAATTGGCTCGTAAAAGGGGGCCTGAAATTCCCTTCGAATGTTCAGAGCACCCGCTTCCATCGAGCCGCCACACATCCGGAACCATCACACACAGCCATCGATGACGATGTGCAGACAAAGCTATGCAGAGACGAGGGTATAAAGTACATGAATTGAGGTGCGTCGATTGCACAAGGCTAGGCGCCAACGCGAGCGGCGCGCGCAAAGATGGCCTCCTGCTCGGCCTTTTTCTGCTTGGCAATCTGCGCCTTGCGGATCATCAGACGCCGATTGAGGTACTCGAACACGAACAGCCCTTGCGAGTTGGTGCCGATCTGCGTCGACTTTTCCTTCTCTTCCGCCGCCACCGCCTCCGCCGCAGCTGCAGCAGCAGCTTCAGCGCTGGCTTGGCTTCCAGACGCAGACTCTTCTTCGACAGCACCGCTTGCCTTGCGCTTCTTGGACTTCTTCTTTTCATCCTTGTCCTTTTTATCCTTCTTGTCCTTCTTGTCCTTCTTGCTGTTTTTCTTCTTTTGCTTGGCGTCTTCCTCGTCTGATGACGATTCGGACTCGGATTGCGCGTCCTTCTCCGCCTCGAGTCGCCGGTCGACGTCGATCAAGACAATCTCGCTTCCGCTGGGACCTGGATATGTCTTTGGGGTTGCAGATGTCGGTGTGGCAGTGCCTGGTGTACCTGCTGCGGATGAGGATGGAGTCGAGGCGATGCCCAGAATCTCATTGACGCTCGCCAGGTCCGAGGCCGACACCATGCGCTTGGCGCGCAGGAACTTGGCGCGGTGCGCTAACCTGACGGGTCGCACCGCCACCACTTCCGGCGTGATCTCGGCAACTACTGCAGCAGCTTCCTCCTTGGCCTCTTTCGAGGATCGCTTGCTCTTCTTCGAATCGGATGTCTTTTCCTTCCTATCTTTCTTGTCCTTCTTGTCCTTCTTGCGCTTGTCGTCGGATGTTGTTGCGTCTGCATCACGCTTGCGCTTCTTCTTGGACTTGTCGCTGCTCGATTCGTCGGAGGCAGAAGCTGCCTTGTCCTTTCGCTCCTTTTTGGACTTCTTGTCCTTCTTATCCGATTTGGATTTCGAGTCCTTCTTGCTCTTCTTGCTCTTCTTGTCGCCATCGCTCTCCGCTTCGCTTGAAGGAGAGGACGCAGCTGCAGAGCTCGATGTAGAGGCAGCGTTGGCGGCGTTGAGGCGCTCGAACAGGCTGCCGAGGTCGCCACCACCACCGACCCAGATGTCTTTGCCGTTGGCTCTCGCCTCTCGCTCGTGTCGCTGCGCTCCAATGCCCTTGTTGTCCATCTTGTACGCGACCTTGAGGTTCTCGGTGAGACCGGGCATGGTTAGACCCAGGCTCTGGCCTGCAGACCAGCCCATCTGCGCCAGCATGCGTTGACCGGGCGCCGCTGCATCGTTGAGCCAGGCGGTGTTGCGCGTGCTGGCGGAGCCCACCAGCCGCTGCTTCTGTTTGGGGCCTGAAAGTCCCATGATGGTCGAGAATGTGCAGTTCGGAGCTGAGTGACTTGGAATAGATCAAAGTGGGCGGGAACGAACCCGGTGCGTTCCTGCTTCTTCCAGACCAGGAGACAAGTGCGGAGAAGGGAAGGACAAGCGTAGCTGGAGGCCAACTTCTGCTGTGAACCGCCTTCCGCAACTTTTTTTCCCGTTGCACCCAAATTTCGCATTTTCCTCCCAAACTCGGCAGTCGGGTAAAACAAGTTCGCAGCGGTTATCGCCCGATCATCGGGCAAGTGCCGGTGCAGGCACGCTTGGACCGAGTCTCACAGGGCCCGCTGCATGCACACTCCAACCGCTATCCTCCACAACCGACCCCGACTGCTGCTTTTGCTGCTTCTTCTTCGTCTACCTCTTCGACACACGCTCACACCAACTCAAACATGCCATCCGAGGCGTCTGTTCAAGCTCGGTGGTCATAATGATCGGCACTTGACGTCGTTGCTGAACAACCGTTCGTGTCTTGCTACGACCATCCACCTCAATTACAGGCATCCTCCCCTTGTCTTTCGCTCCAGGTGGACCGCCACCTGGCGACCACGATGTCAGTAAAGAATGGCAGCCCTGTGCTGCAATCCACCGAGATTTCAGCCGGCGTTACTTCGTCCATCATCGACATTCCTCCAGCGGGTCAAGATGGTCTCGATGCACAACTGGCTGTCACAGGGTCCATCGATGGGTCCAATGGGCCTACTGCCCCCATCCCCATCCCTTCCACGCAGGCCAGGCCAGCCAAGCAGATTCTAGCCCAACGTCATGCTTCCAACACCTTCTACCGTTCCTGCGAGATCTCATTCATGGAGCCCGTCGGTTCAATGTCCATCAGCCCGGCGAATCGCGACGTAGTTCTGGCTGCGCGCAAAGGTCTCTTTATCATCGACCTCGAGGATCCTTTCGCTCCTCCTCGCTTCCTGGCACACATGACTACTTGGGAAGCCGTCGACATCCAGTGGTCTCCGCATCCCGCCAGGAGCAATTGGGTCGCTAGCACCTCCAACCAGAAGCTCCTCATCTGGAATCTCGACAGGCCCGGCGATCCGCGCGCGGCCGCGCCGCTGACAAGGCTCCTTCACCGCGGCTCCATCCACAGCAGCTCTAGTCCCGTCATGCCTTCCAACGCGCATTTCTCCACCCAACGCAGCAGCGCCTACCAGAGCGTATACAACAGCCATAGCCTCCATTCCGGAGTAACAGGCGGAACCCGCAGTGGATTTGGCGCCATCCCAACCAGCTCACCGTACGGCGAAACACCTTTACCAGTACCCTCGCAGCTGCAGCTGGCAAGCTCGAGATCTTCAGCCATCGAGCATGTCCTGCACGCACACACTCGAGCCATCACCGATATCAACTGGTCGCCTTTCCATCCAGAGATCGTAGCTTCCAGTTCCATCGATACCTGGACCTGGGTCTGGGATCTCCGTATGAGTGGGGGGTCAGATGCAGGCGGTCGTCAAAAACCTGCGCAGGGATACTCGGCCTGGAATGCCGCAGCGACTCAGGTCAAGTTCAATCGTGCCAGCGAGCACCGTCTCGCTTCCACATGCGACAACAAGGTGCTCATTTGGGACGATCGCAAGGGCTCGCTTCCTCTCGCCACCATCGAAGCGCACGAGAGCAAGATCTACGGCATAGATTGGAGCCGAGATACAAGTCTCGGCCTCGACAGGCTCGTCACCTGTTCCCTCGACCGAACCGTCAAGTTCTGGAACCTGGCTTCGGATACATCGCAGGCCGCCATCGGCGCGAGGGAGCTGGTCACCGAGGCCGAATCGATCATCGAAACAAAGACACCCGTGTGGCGTGCGCGCCACCTACCCTTTGGCAACGGCGTCATGACGCTGCCGCAGCGCGGCGATACCACGCTCAGCATGTGGGCAAAGGACGGCGCCGAAGAGCCTAAAGCAACCTTTGCCGGTCACACCGATATCGTCAAGGAGTATCTCTTCCGTGCCAAGGGAGGCCAGGACCGAGAAAGCGATGACCGTCAATTCCAGCTCATCACGTGGTCCAAGGATCAGACCTTGCGACTCTGGCCCGTTAGCGACGAACAGACGCGCAAAGTGGGCCACAAGCCAGGCAACCCCATCCGAGTGCTACTCACGAGGGCGAATGCTCCGGACATCTCGTACCGCGATCCGCCTCTGGCGCTCCCCGTTGGCGGCGAAGACGCTGCAATGGTCGCCAGCCAGGCGTCGGGAAGCAACATCACCAGCTCGTCTATTCTGCCGCCAGAGCATGCCACACGTGCTCTACTCAGCGGCAAGGGCAGTGGCAGCAAGATTCAGGCAACTTCGCCCTACAGCTCCTCCATGTCAGGCTTTCAGAATATCGTTCGCGATGGCAGGACAAGCCCGCTGGCGCCGTTTGCTACCAGTGTTGGAGCGGCTAGAAGGAGGAGCTTGCACCACAGTTCGAGCCACGGCGATCTGTCTACCGACCTCAATCAGTTCTCCCGCAGCCCGAACGACACGTTCGGCCGGTCATGGGGACGTTTGGATGCTCAGCAGGCGTTCGCGGGCGGATCTTCTCGCGCCCAAACTACGCAGATGCATCAGCTCGCACGATCACTGCCAAAGCATGCTGGCGAAGGGGGAGGTGGCCGTTTCGGAGCGTCATATCAAAGCTCCAAACACGGAGGAGGCAGCGCTTCCCAACACAGCGGAGGACAATCATCGTTCAAAGTTCCGGCCAGTCTGCGTAGCAAAACTGCTTCCAACTCGGCCTCGGCGTCAAAGCAGAGACCTCCGAATCCCGGCAGGTCTTCGGGTCGACCGTTGCCAATACAAGAGGAGCAGCATGGAGCGGGCAAGAAGTCACGCAGGCACGGGGACGGCGCACAGAAGGGCGACAAGGCGGCTCGCAAAGAGGAGAGACGTAGGCTGGCCAAAGCAATGGACCCGAATGCCACAAAAAAGGCGGTTGGCGCAGCGATGCGCCTCGACAGGGGCCGTACCGCAGCTCCAGCAGTGGATCCGATCGAGTGGATTGCCAATGTGCGGCTCGAAAAAGACGAGACGGATCTGGACCGGAATGCTTCGGAGGATCATGCCGGCGACGACGATGGCAAAAAGCAACACTACGGCGGACAGGTTGCGTCGGGACTTGCGGCTGGTAAAGCTGTGCGAAGTGCCGTCGGGTTCGGCCGGGAAGGACCGTCTACCGAGGACGACACGGATGGCGAGCCCGGACTCACAGTACAAGGTCTTGGAGACGAGATCATCGGCATCAATCGCAAGCTGCCACGGATCGTCTTCGAGAAGGTGGAGCTGAACAAACGCATGTGCGTGCTCACCATGTACGGGCCTTGGGCGGATCACGAGCCAGCGTTTCTGCGGATGCGGATCAAGTTTCCGGCAAGCTATCCTCATCGCGCTCCGCAGTTCGACCTGGAGAAAAGCGCCAACCTCAGTGTCAAGACGCGCTCTTACCTGCTGCGCGGCCTCGCACGATTGTCGAGCAGAGCGGCGCGTGCAGGCACACCGTGCTTGGAAGTGTGCGCTCGCTTCTTGACGGGAGAGCCAATCAAGTCGCTCGACGGAACCGACCGTGGTGGACGGGGCGAGATGGAGGAGGATGACGCCGAGGCCGACCCGACGACGAGCAGGGCCGAGGGATCGGCAGCCTCCGACACGGACTCGGATACCGGTATACTGGCATTCCGTCCCGCACGCACGGCGATTGGATCCGGCGCGGAGCACATCAAGCTCAAGATGCCAGCCAGGAGGATGGGTGCCAGCTTTGGGCCGAACAACGAGCTGGTGGTGTTTGGCGGCTCGCTCAATCAGTATCCGCAATCGCGCGACTCGTCACGCCAGGTGTCGCGTCAAGGCTCTCGTTCCGCCTCGCGGGCACCCACGGACATGACTGCCGGTGGACGGAGCAAGTCGAAAGCGGCGATGAAGCGGTCGCAATCCAAGGGCGCTTCGAGGCCGAGCACTGCCGGAACGCAAGAAGGGGACAGCGACGGAGCTCGAGGACGCAAAGGAGCGGACGAGGGCGAGGAGGAATCGCGCTTCTTGCGCTCGTACACGGCGCTGTCGAACGCCATGTCGTCGCTTGCGTACTACTCGCGAACGGCAAGCGAGGGCGTGACGACGGGCTACTCGGTGCGCGATTCGGACGTGGTTCAGCTGATGAGCACCGACTTTTTCGCACGCCGGCTGCTGCGCAAGAAGGACTTTTTCAACATCTTTGACAGTGTCGTCGACGCGGACGCCAAGAGTGGCGTGGCGACACCGCTGGCCAGAGATGCACTGGTCGCACGTCAAAAGGCGCAGACGAGATTCTACAGTGGGAGCGGTGCTTCGACGCCCGGCGCACGGCGTGCAGGGCATGGCGATGGCGGGGGTGCCGACGCGACAGGCTCGGGTGACGAGCAGAGTGCTGCCGCAAACACGTTGCACCATGCGGACCTGCTCGGCTCGCTCCCGGCACCAGCAGCCCTCTTGGTGCTGGACAGGCTCAAAGAGACGCAGAGACGCAGGAAGATGGGTCTGGTCACCATCTATCAGCTCGTCGAGACGGAAGCTGATGCACAAGATTAACGCGCCTCGAGCAAGTGTAATAAATGATCAATGCATGGCCACGGCGAAGGCAACGAGGAAAGCGCGAATGCATCTTTGCACCGAAGTTGGGAAATTAAGCAGCCGATATGAGTGGGTCTGGACACACGCAAGGGTTGAGGATCCAGGCTCTGGTTACAGTCATCCGCCGGGGATGAAGGGTAACAAACAATCGGTCGGCGAGCGAGGATGCAGGGGTTGCTCTCGGCGAAGCGGAGTTGAGACGGCAAGGCGTGTGACCGTTGGTGCGATTTTCGGATGGCTGATCAACATCCATCTCATGCGTAGTCTGTTCGACACGCTCAGACTCTGGCAATGTAAGAGCTTTTACGAGGGTGTGCTGCTTGCCATCGTCAAGCTGTACCCTTTGCTAGGTTTACGACGAAAGTTGACCAGAATGCAAGCCTTCCGGGCCGACTCGAATCGCGGCAGCCCTGTCGTGTATCAGGCAGGTGTCATCTCGGCCATTCGCGTGTCGGATGATTTGCAACTCCGCGTGAATTCGTGCTCCGCACCAGTGCACAACCTGCGCTTCCGCGCCGTTGGGTCGCAGGGCAGATGCACCCAAAGCCATGGTCGGAGCGACGCTTGCACTGCTCGTGGTGCAGACGCGTTGAACATTTGGAAAGCTAGGACAGGAACCAGGAACGATGCCCACGCCCCTTGCTGTTGTCGACCAGGTTGCAGATGCCGAAGCGTTCCTGATTCGCACCCCCTTGAACCCCTGCCATTGGGATCAGGGTAAATGTGCGTGCCTCGGCATCGAGTTCGCTGTGTCGATCCGCTCATCCGCCCATCCGCGTTCGAACGCAGAGCCCGCTCCGCACAGGAAGCAGCTTGTCATCGGCCAAATGTGTCTCCGAGAAGCAAGCAGCCGGCAAGAAAGTGCATTGTCTGATCAAGCAGTGTTCAAGTCCGCGGAGGAGGCATGGCAAGGGCTCGCTTCCGACCGAGCTGAGACGCGGGCGCCAGTTTACCCCGACTCGAATGGGTGAGCGATTGTTTGGTAGCAGCCAAGCTTGCCGGTGAATGCAAGTGCAGCATGCGTAGCACAGTCGAACGCTCCCGAGCGGAGCCGAGATGTATGCGTGTGTGCGTGCGTGCGCAGCGAGGAAGGAGACCCAAGGTACGAAGGAGCGGATCGGTCTCGTGTGCACATGCAATTCGGCTCGAGGTGTCTGCGATATGCATTCTCGCGGGTTCGCTTGTGTGCCCAGTGGCGCCCGCCCCTCGACTCGCCTAACGGTCGCAGGAAAAGCACGAGCAAAAGCCGCACCGCGCAAACGATGGACGACTTGCAGCGCCGCCCTCGCTTCGTCACTGCAGCCAGGCTTCACAGGAGCGCCGCATTGTCGACAAGGATCATGCGAGGCAGGGCTGAGAGGGCGCCGCTACGTTTTTCATAGCGCAGAGTCGAGCCCCGCTACACGTTAGATAGGACGTTTGAGAAGGGAAAGACGCCATAGTCTCATGTGATGGTTGACCGAGCTTCATACATTATAGATAAGCGAGCTGACCCCGGGCGATGAAGCTGATGAAGTCAAGGTGGGCGAGCAGCTCGAGGAGAGGCGGCGGTGCGATAAGGCCGCAGATCATCTCGGCTTGGACCAATGGGCAGGCGACAGAAGAAAAGAAGGAGAAAAGGTGTGGGGTGAAAGCTGTCCACCTTGAGCGCCATCCGGAAAGGAAGGACAGGATCTTGCCTTGGCGCTGCATCACGATGAACAAGGCGGTTGTAGACGGGCTCGACCTGTTGGCGCTGCAACGCGGCAATCTCATGAATCGGGATCTGATCGCCGTTTGAGCTCGCAAGCTTGAACGCATTCCCATCAATGAAGGCGCGAAGGCGCTTGGCGCGGAAGTGCGAAGAAATGAAGCAGCTATCGTATGCCATCGACCCGGCTGACGCTCGGACACCGCATCTTGGAGGTGATTGGGCACGGAGCTCAACACAATGAAGCCGACTGATCGTGCAAGTACGGTGGTTTCTTCGCAGTCGACCCTGCATTGAAAGCATGGATGTGCGATTCTCCTGCATTGATTGCCCCACACAAGCCTTGCGATCGCGCCATCGGATGCTGTCATTAGTTGACGATGGCGCCAGCACCATCCATGCTACGGTATCATACTTCATTCCACATTGGCAGGTGGGGGGAAGAGGCGAGATGATGATGGATGGACCGCCACGCCGATTCATGTGCGCCAGGCGAGGCCCGAATCCGAGAGTGCAGGGGCAGAGCGGAGGTTATGTGCGGCGGCTATTCAATTCAGGGTCAGCAAAGGCCATGTCGATTCAGCTTCGACCGAAGCCGGAGCACGACAAAAGCGATTTTTTTTTTTTTTCTTTTTCCATTTCCGCGAAGCTACGGCTCTTCTGCTACCGAAAGTCAGCAGAAGGCAGACAGCAGACAGACGCGCTGTTTGGGTGCGCCTCTGCACGAACCATCCGCTAATTTCGAGGCCCAATTCAGTCTCGCTTACGGCGGCGCAGCCAGCGAGCCAAGCAGCAAGCCAAGCAGCCTGCTGGATGAGCTGCCAGCCAACTGCAGTCCTGCAGCTCCACTGCACTGCTCTGCACTGCACTGCAAGTCGCAACTGCGCTCTGCAGCTCCTCTCGACTTTCTCCAACCCGCCTTTCATTCTCCACAGCCGCGCCATCTCCCTTTCTCTCTCACACACACACACGCACACACGCAGACCCCTACACAGACGCATCCGCCTGCCCTGCTGCCTTGCTGCCTGCCTGCCCGCCCGCACCTGCCAGCCCGCACCTGCCTGCCCTTACCTGCCCAGATCCGAAACAGCAGTTCAACGTGCCGGGCCTGTCCTTTGCCTCTGCCTCTGCCTCTGCCTCTGTCGCCGCCTCGGCCGCCCATCCGCTGCTCCTCCTGTCTTTGGCGGCTCGCCCTCGTGCATTGCGATCGCCGAAAACATCTTAACCACTTCCACTAGACGCCGGCTCAATCCAGCTCAAAGCCAAGCCCCGTCAAGCCCTTCATCCGCTGCCCACTGTCTACATTCGTTAGCTTCGTTTCTCCTCGTCGTTGGTCACTCCCTCCTTCTGCCTCTTGGTCTCTTCCCTTCTCTCTCTTTCTGTCTCTCTCCCTGTCTTTCTCTGTCTCTCTCGTCGTGCACCTCGGAACCACACATCGTCGGCACCACTCTCGTTGTTCGCATCGTCGCGTGTACTGCTAGCCACCCAAACGACAACGCCATCCCGCGCGCTACACCATTCCTCGCAACCTTCGGCGAATCTCACCGCAACCACGCTCGCACCTATACCTCCTCTTCCACGGTGCTGCTCCCGTCAAGCCGAGCTGCCCTCAGTTCCGCAAGCACTTGGATCCCTCGGCATTCCCGGCACGGCACGACCGCTGCGCTCCGATCTACCACTCGGGCGAAATCGGCTCAGACGACGCACCAGCGTGCAGCCTTAGCAGCGTTGACACACGTCCCGGCGCGACGAAGCCGCTGCGCCCAATCCCACCACAGCAACTTGGCAGCGGGTCTGAACCGCCCCCGTCGGCACTTCCGAAGCGCACCGCCATCCGTCGCTCACTGACGCTCAGCCTCTCTCCGGACGTCCGGGCTGTACAGTCTCGGCTCAGATCTCTCCTCGTCGCCTTCGACTCGAGCTAGAGCGCGCAACACCTTAACACGTCCAAGGCAGCCGTCGCCGCCAGTGCAACCACACACGCCGGCTTCGGTCTAGAATCCACGCTCGTACATGATCCACACTGGAGCGCCTGCCATCTGACTGCGCCTCCCCATCCGTGCAGAGGCTCACTTCACCGTGGCACCTCGACGAGCCTCTTTTCTGGCTGCCATCTCTGTCGGGCGCATCCGTGCCACCTCCACCCGTCCCTGACGCTTCGTAACCGTAGGGCCGATCGAAGCCAGCACTCGCCAAGATGGGCAACTGTCTCTCATCCACCGACCAGAAGGAGGCCAAGGACCGCAGCGTGGCCATCGACAAGCAGATCGAAGAGGACAGCCGCAAGTTCAAGAAGGAATGCAAGATCCTCCTCCTCGGCTCGGGCGAGTCGGGCAAGTCGACGATCGTCAAGCAGATGAAGATCATTCACCAGAATGGCTACACCAAAGACGAGCTGCTGCTCTATCGACTCACCGTGATCAAGAACCTGGTCGACTCTGCGCAAGCGATTGTGCTTGCGCTGCGAAAGTTCAAGATGGAACCCGAGATGCCCGAGAATCGCGAAAACGTCGATGCGATCCTGCAGTATCGCGTGGATGCGGATCCGGGCGCGACGCTCGACCATGCCATGGCGCGCAAGGTGGACTCGCTCTGGAAGGACCCCATCATCCCTGCCGTGATGGAGCGCGGCAGCGAATTCTACCTGATGGACAGCGCCGCCTACTTTTTCGACAATGTCAACCGCATAGGCCAGCCGGACTACGTGCCGGACGAGAACGACGTGCTGCGTGCGCGTTCCAAGACGACGGGCATCAGCGAAACGCGCTTCAACATGGGCCAGCTCTCAATACACCTCTTTGACGTGGGCGGCCAACGGTCGGAGCGCAAAAAGTGGATCCACTGCTTTGAGGCGGTGACGTCGATCATCTTTTGCGTGGCGCTGAGCGAGTACGACCAGGTGCTGCTGGAGGAGAGCGGGCAGAACCGCATGGCCGAGTCGCTGGTGCTCTTCGAGTCGGTGGTCAACAGCCGATGGTTCCTGCGCACCTCGATCATCCTCTTTCTCAACAAGATTGACATCTTCAAGCAAAAGATCCCCAAGCAGCCGCTCTCCAAGTACTTTCCCGAATACAGTGGCGGACCGGACATCAACAAGGCGGCCAAGTACATTCTCTGGCGGTTTACGCAGACGAACCGCGCGCGGCTCAGCATCTATCCGCATCTCACGCAGGCCACCGACACGAGTAACATCCGACTGGTGTTTGCAGCGGTCAAGGAGACCATCCTCACGAATGCGCTCAAGGACAGTGGCATCTTGTAGTGATGCGTTGGGCCAGCCGTCGTTGGTTTGGTCATGGTCTCTCTTTGACAGTAGCCACGGGTGCATTTCTCTACTTTCTTTTCACTTCGCACACTTGTTTTAATGGAAACCCCTTTGTATCCTTTCGCATCCGCAATTCACGCTACCTTCTTTGATCAGCCTGGCTATCGGTGTGGTGTGAGCAAGTCGGATCGATCCGATGTCGAAGTGGTTTGGATGCTGAATGTGGAGTCGAGGGAGTGAGTAGGTTGAGGCGGCAGTGGTTCCGTGCTGGCTGCGGGAGTATGGGAAGAGTCGGGGTCAAGTGAGTTGGCGGTCAGTGTCGGGTTCGCAAGGGTGTCCAGCGCAAAGAGAACGAAGTGGCACTGCTCTCGCGGCATGGCTCGGCGTTCGGTTGCGCATGGACAATAGAGGCCCAGGCGAACAACGCTTTGACTCCTTTCTATCCCATCGTGTTGAATGCGTCGTGACATCCATCCGAGGTGGTGGTTTGCGAGCACCCTCCAAGACTTTTCCAGCGGAAACCTCGATGCGACTTGCGGTAGGATGGGGTTCCTCGCGCGACTGAAGTTCGGTTATGGTGATGCGCAGCAAACTAAGGCCGCATCGCAGTTGACCGGGCATGGCTGAGGGGTTGAGAGGCAGGCGTCGAGTCTTTGCTGGCGAACCGGGTCTGCACCTTGTGCTAAGCGAGCTGCACACTTGCAATGCACCATCCGAAGCGCAAAGACCTCAATAATACGCTCGCTGCCTCTGCTCGTGTTGAATTTTTGAGAGACGTGCGTTTCCAATGGCTCTCACCGGCTGAGACTCGGCCAGGGATCGAAGGGTAAAAAAAAGAATCGCAGATGCTTTTTGGCTTCCAGAAGCCCGCTCGGTCGATCCGCGCTCGGAGATGCCAAATCCGCCGTTTTCCCATCGGACCTTCCGGAAGAGCAGCATCGATGCTTTCACTCGCCAATGCGCCAGTCCAAAAGCGTACTGTTTGATGGCCATGATGACCGAAGCATCATCTGGCGTTTGTCAGTCCGAACCGGGAAAAAAGAGCAAGTGCGGTACAACAGCAGTCAAAAGCCCCGCTGCACACTGCGCGTGTCGCTCGGCCGCCTCTTGCCGCTCTTTTTTTTTGTGGTTTTAATTTTTTTCGCAGTCAGCTTAGCCGCACCGCAACGCAACGGCTGCAGATCCTCCGAGCGGCCAAATCAAGGAGACGGCAGCGGCGACGCGCTCCACTGCCCAAAAAGCTCTTGCTCCTCTCTTGCTCCTCTCTTGCTCCTCTCTCGCTCATGCATGCTTCTCTCGTGCACCACCATGCCCTCGTGTACCCGCTCTCGCCTCGCCTCGACTGCGCCTCACCTTGCCTAGCTGCCCCTGAGCCACTTCGCGCTTGCCTCCCTCGTCTCTCTATCTCGATCCTTAGTCCTCCATCCCCCCCTTCATCACCCCGGAGACCATCTCTACTTGTAACGCTCCTTCCTTCAGGCCCCTCGATCGCCGTCCGACTCGACTCCGATAGCCATCTCGGCCCAGCTCTCACCCTTGGCCTTCGTTTCGTCGCCTCTTTGGATTCGGACGCCCGCTTCACGAGCATCGAGGCACACTCCTCATCTATCGATCCAACAACCACCTTGGCCACCCACCATCCCTTTGCTATCGCCCTGAAATACAGGCTGCTGTCGCGCATCGAACCCGGACTTCACGCACATGTTTCTTCTGTGATTGCTATTATCAACATACGCTGCTAGCCAGCTCTCTCCACCTTCGTCCTTTGACGTCTGCTTCTCGCGTCAGGCATGACCGATCGCCTCTGTCGCTGCGGCTGTGGTACCCACGCCGCAAGCTCGAGCCGTTCTCAGCCACCAAGCCGCTCTCTCATCCCTCTCGCCACCTCGACCTCATCATCGCAACCCAATACCGCTCGACCCTTGTCAGCCCCTGCTCCGCCCGTCGCCCGTCCTCGTCGGCGCACACTTCCATCATCCCCGCAACCACCGCTCCTTTTGGACTCCAGCAATTCTCGGCAAGAAGCTTCCATCACCATGGCTGTCGCCCAATCATCGTCACGACGCACAAGGCGCCGACATGCATACGCGCACGGCAGCAGTAGCTTCTTGCTGCTTTTGGTCTCGCTGTGTGCTCTAATTGGTGCATCCGTCGCCAGCTCTGCACTTCCCTCCATGACACCTGCACCTGCGCTTTCCACGATCCAAGCATTCCACACCCAGCCAAGTCAAGCTGCACCCACGCCCATCCCAGCATCGACCACCGCAGACCGAGATTACCAGCAGCTGGCCGCCGATGCATCAACCTCCTCTGCGCCGCCCAATCACAACGTCGATGTCCAAGTGGCACAGCCAGTCGAATGCGACTACATGAACATCACCTTTGACCCCAGCAGAGGCACCCCTCCCTACACCGTCATGATTAGCATCGAAGACTACTGGCCTGTCACCGTCAGCCTGCCTGCCACCTACGACGACGCCTCCAAGGACCTATGGCTCTACCAGTATCCCGTCCCCTCCTTCACCGGCCCCACCAAGAACCCTTCGCTGATCGTCACCGTCACAGACGCGTCCGGTCTCATGGCAAACTCTTCCGCATTTGTCCAGGTCAACAGCGCCCCCACCGGTGCAACATGCGCACCCTTCGACTACGCCGGCTCCTTCTTCTTCTATACCCAGGGAGCCGCCTCCATGTGCCAAGACTACAGCATCTTCTGGGACGGCAGCTACGCTCCCCCTGTCACCGCCGTCTTCCTCCCCGAATTGGCACCGCCAATCTACGTGCCCGCGCCCAGTCTGACCAGTTCAAACATGTCCTGGGAGGTAGCCATGCAGGGTGGCACTCGGTTCGTCATGACCCTGGGCGATAGCCGAGCCGTTGGCGGCAGCGGGGGTGTCTCCAAGCTCAACATCGTTGCCCTCAACGAGTACTACACCGACTCATGCATCGCGCAAGCCAACTATCAGCATCGTGTCTTTGCTCCCGCCTCGACCGCTCCTCCCGCCTCGGTCTTCCCCGACGCCACATCGACGCTCGCATCTCTCACCACGAGTGGCGGCATCGTCGCCACCGTGACCGTCATCGAGACCATCAAGAACGGTCGCACCGTCCACGGCAAAGGAGGCGGCGGACTCTCTTCGGTTGGCTTTCTTGTCGTCATGATCGTCGTCTTCGCCACCTTTGGCTTGATGGGCGTCGCGCTCGGTTGGTTCTGCTACCGCCGTCGTCAGAAGCGAAAGCACAACATCAAGGCCTGGGACCTGCCAAACTCCGATCCTTCGGTCCCCTTCAACGCCGACCCCAACATGCCCATTGCTCCCGGCGTCTTTGGCCGCTCGGTCACTCGACAGGCCAGCACCAACACCCGCAACGCTGCAGATCGAGCCAGCCTGTCCGGAGTGAGCAATTACGATCCGGTCTCCCTGTCGTCGCGGCCTCTCGGGCACGCGCCCTCGACACGTGCGTCGTTGCGAAGTTGGACATCGAGCGCCTTTGATCATTTCCATATCGCCACAGGAGCACAGCAGACTGGCGCTCATCAGCCCGCACACACGGGCGACTATGCACTCATGGATGCGGGAAGTGCTGCCGCCGACGCACATGTGTCTTCGCGTGGCGGCCATCATGCACGATCGCCGACGTCTGGAACGCTGTCCAACAGCTCACGCGAAGCATGGTCTCCTACCGATTCCATCCCACGCACTTTTGGCTTCTACTCGGACGACCCACAGACGCCGAGCTATCTACAAAGCCGGACCGGCAGTCCGCCGTCGGTCTCGCGTTCCACGAGCGCGGATGGAGCTTCTTCCAAGTCGACGCGCGTCGGTGCTGGGCCCACCTACCGTCCGGACGCCGCATCGCAAGCTGCCTACCACGACTTGCTGGCCAGCAACACCACGCGCATGAACTCGGTGCGCAATGTCGCTGGCGCACGCACGCAGGGATGGGCCGATCTTTCGGGCGAGCAGCGTGATGGCAGGCTGGTGGGCTCGGACCCGTCGACGCGCATCGTTCGTCATTCTGACGCTGGTCTTCTGCTGGACGACAATGATAACGGCGACGAGCTGATCAACCTGCGCGAGGGACGGGTGATGGAGCTTCCACCTCAGTACGACACCATTCATCCCTCGACGGGATCGCATCAGCGACCGCTGTACGAGCAAGCGGCCCAGTCGTACAGCCAGTCGTATGGCGGGCAGCAGGGCACGCGAGCGCGACAGCACGTGCGTGCCCTCGACTCGGTCGACATCTCCGAGGCTGGAAACCGGCCCGCTGAAGTGCATGCGGCTGATCTGGTCGACGAGAATGATGATGAGTCGGCGTTCTGGGCCCACTGAGCAGCCGCCGCTTTCTCTTTCTCTGCTTTCGCTTCCGTCTTTCTCCTAGGCTCGCCACTGCGCTCGGTCACGACCTTGGCAGGCCGATGCCAGATACCCACTGTCCCTCATGGAATCGCTAGTTTCTTGCTCCTTGCAGCCTTCATCGCTGCTTTCTCCATGTTTATTGCGCTTCAAGCGACTTTCTTGGATCCATTGTATTTCATCTTGCGGACAATTTAGACTCGCCTTTGTATCATTGCTACTGGAAACGACCGAGACTCGCAAAAGTGGGGGTGGTGATGGCTCGGGAAACGGACGTGGGCCGGGTTGAGGGCTGGGATTGATGCGTGAAATTGGAATGTCGCGGTTGGATGACGTGCTTGAGCAGGTGGAGCAATTTGGAATCGGTACATAGCCGCGATGTCATGGGGTTCTTGACTTCTTCCAAACCACTACCAACACCCCTACTTCTTGACGACGCAGACATGACGGGTGTCACGACAGACGAGCCATGGCCCGAATTTGCGCTTCCGACCGTAGACCTGGTGGCGGGCTCTCTGGCTGGAGCAGCCCAGGTCGTAGTGGGTCAGCCTCTAGACACGGTTAAAGTGCGATCGCAAATCGCTGCACCGGGCGTGTACCGAGGGCCGATGGATGTTCTCCTGCAGACTGTTCGTAACGAAGGCCTACTTGCGCTCTACAAAGGAATGGCTTCGCCGTTGCTGGGTATTGCAGCACAGAATGCGTTGCTGTTTACGGCGTTTCAGTCTGCCAAGCGGTGGATCTCCCCCCACACGCAGAACCTGTCAACCGCTCAGATTGCTGGAGCAGGTGCGATTGCCGGCGGGATCAACTCCATTCTTTCGGCACCGGTGGAGCTGTTCAAGATCCGAATGCAGGCCCAAATAAGCTCGTCAAAGAATGCACCGCAGAAGCTGTCGCAGGTGGCACGGGAGGTGTATACCAAGTACGGCATGCGATCGGGCGTGATGCGTGGATTCTGGGTCACAGTGTTGCGCGAAATGCCCGCCTACGCTGGATTCTACACCGGCTTCGAAATGGCAAAAGCCTCCCTCCGCAAGAATCTCCCCGCGTCAACAACGGCAAATGGCACAACGCTGCCAGTCTGGGCTTTGATGGTCTCGGGTTCGTGCGGCGGCATTTGCAACTGGCTCGCTTGCTATCCCCTCGACGTCCTCAAGTCCCGCATCCAGTTGTCAAACACCCCGCTGCAAAAAGGTCTCGGCGGTCCTCTGGTGTTCAGGTACATCTCGCAAAGTGCCAAGGAGATTTACGCTGCAGAGGGCGTGCGCGCATTCACGGTCGGTCTCTCTCCCACCCTCCTCCGCGCAATCCCCGCCGCCGCAGCCACGTTCACCACTTTTGAACTCGTCAAAGACGCTCTCGAAAAGCCTTGATCCCGTCTCAGCTTCAGCTTCAATGGGCAACACCGTCACTCTGTTCGAGACCACCTTTGTTTGTTTGCGATGCTTTGGATTGTGGCCAATGACATGGTCCGCGAGAAAGAGCAGGGTCACGAGAGGGGCACAAAGTTTTCGCGCTCCACCCAGCCGGTCGCGCCGTGCTCGGATGAGCCGAAGAGGTGCGACGCATCGCCGTCCACAACGCGGAACAGGTCGCCAACCACATACTCGAGCAGCGGGTGGCCTGCTTTGGACCCACGCGCGCCCGCCGGGCTGTTGGCCACTGCCGCCATCGTGCCTGTGGGCGTCGCAGTGCTGCTGCTAGTCGCGTCCTCGGCTCTGCTCGTCGTTGGTAGCGCGGGGTGACTCCTGGGATCCACCGGCTGGTCAGCGGTTGGAACAACACGCGGAGAATCAGGCCCGTGAGGGTGCGTTGAGAACACCTCGGACTGAGCAAAGAAGCCCGAATTGAAGCTGAGCGCGGGCAGCGTAGGTGGCGCCACGTCTTCCGCGGCGTCGTCGTGGTCATGCTTGTTGAGCACTGGCGTGTCCTTGCTGATTGGAGTGGGAGGGTTGGACTCCGACCCCTCGCCGAAGCTCTCGGCCATCGTGTCGGTTGACTGCGAGTTCTTGCGTGAACCCATCGTGCCCCCCATCGCCGAGCTGCTTCCGACCGAGCGCAGCAGTCCGATCAGTCCACCGGACTTGGTCGTCCGCAGCGGCGGCGGGCCACTGCCACTCGGAACCCCGTGCAGCGAGGCTGAGCCAATGTGCGCCGGTGAGCCGAGCAATGCCTGCTGGTGAAGCTGAGGCGAGAACGACGGCCCGCGCGATCCCAGCGGCGGAGTGGCAAACGGACTGGCGCGCGCGCTCATCGGCTCCAAGAGCTCCTCGGAACCAGCCGCGGTGATCGACTCGATCTGCTGGCTCATGCTCGATGCATCAGGAACCTTGGATGAGAACTCCGGATCCGGCAGAGCACGCTCTGACTGCAGCGGCGAAAAGTGCGTGTTGCTCGACGGGCTGAGGTGCCCGACGGCCAGCAGCTCGCTGTCCATGCTCACCGAGGCCGAGCGCGAGCGGTCATAGACGCCCGACACGATGCTGAGCGATTCGGCAAAGCCAGCGATGTTGCTGTGCAGCGGCCAGAAGATCTTGACAGGGTTCAGATGTCGCATGGACTTTTCGTCGGTGTCTTCGTTGTGGACGATGTCGCCCGCGCCTTCGGGCCCAAAGCTCTGCCAGAAGCTGATCAGCGCGCGGTGGACGCGCAGGTGGTACGAGGCTTGCGTCCGCGAGAGCGATTCGATGCAAATGTCCATCAGCGTCTGGATGCCGTAATTGAACTGCGGCAGCTCGTTCATGAGCTGGGTATGCAAGGCGACAAAGGCATTTGCGCTTTCCGTCAACCTCTTGTCCGCCGCCTTGGAGCCACTGCGCGTGATCTCGGCCCGGTATCTCGAGTAATCCGCTTCTCTGTCGTTACGCTTGGCAATCACCGCCTGCGGCAGAATGAAGAGGGACGCCATCCGCTGCACAGCGGGTGTCAAGCTCGTGCGAATCTCGGAGTCGAGTTGAGTCCAATAGTCGCTCAGGAAGCTTTCCTCGATCAGGTGCATGAACGCACGCAGACGCATCTCTGCTTCGCTGCCCGAGAGAGATTCGTCAACGGCATACGTCCTGCACCATTGATCGAGCAGCCGCAACTGTGCAACGTGAGCCTCCTTGACGCTCGTCGACCAGCCGGAGCATCGTCTAGCGAAGCTTGCTACCGACTTTTCCAGCGTGCGGAACTGCACCACCAACGCCTTGTACTGTCCATCATCGGCGAGAAGATCCTCAGTTGGGCCTAGAACAGCCTTCTTGACTTTCTCCTGGCGACGCAAGAGCTTTTTGGTGGCGCCATGCTGCATGCGTTGGCTGGTGGTGCGTCTGGCTGTCTTGCCACTGACGATCTGCTCCACGAGATCCTTGCGCTTCTTGACTTCGTTGATGTTGTCTGCCACCTTTTGGATCTCGGCGGAGGCGGCTGCGAGATTCTCGGCATCCGGATGCTGGTTGCCCGTGGACTCTAGAATCTGCGCGAGAAGGAGCGGATACTTGAGCACGCGTTGGACGGGCTTGATGAGCAGCGAGGACAAATCCCACGCATTTGTGTAGGCTCGAGCAGCCTGCGTGCATTCGCTCACGAAAGCGACCGTCTTGGGTCGAGTGTTCAAAAGCTCCTGCAACTTCGCCATGGACGCCTCATGTCGCGAGCAGTACGCCGAATACACCTGCTCGATCCGTGGCATGATTTTGAGGAAGGCTTGGCCCACTCGGTCCGTCTCCGAGTCCTCTGTGACGTCGCCACGTGCAAGCAACTGGGCCGCGTCTTCTGCCGTTCCGGTGCAGACTGTGCCGACTGCGCTTTCAAGGACTACCACCATCTCGTCGGCGAAAGCGGCGCATGCTTCCAGCTGGGCAAAGATGATGCGGACGTCGCTCGGACTGAACGGCGCATCCGGTGAGTTTGACTGGGTCGAATCACCCAAGCCTGGAAAGCCTGAAGGCGTCATAATCGACGGAGTGGCAGGCGTAGAGGGAGCAGGCGAGAAGCTGGGACTCGGGGTCGCCAGAGGCGATCCTTGGTTGAGCTTGAGACCAATACTCGGCGAAGGTGCGCCGCCGTCGATCGAGAACTGCGACGGAAGGCCTGCTCCGAGATTCGAATGTCCGGCGAGAGCGAAATGACTTGCATCCGAAGTCTGCGAGCTCTGAGACGACACCGTGTACACCGAAGAGCGATTGCTCGGATTGCTGGATGCCAGAGACGTCGATGACGGGGCTTGGTTGACCGAGTGAGGACTGGCGAGTGCAGCGGTCGCAGATGCATCCGCGGAGGCGTGGCGGAAGAGAGTGCGTTGGGGTAGAGGACCTCTTGCAGCAGGACCAGCTGCTCCAGGACTGAGCGGGTTGACGCTACCTCGATGGTGGAGGTGGGGCTGCGAGGACCTGCCGTGGGAGGGAGGCTCGGGAGAAGCCAGTTGCGAAAAGACGCTCGCCGATCGAACGCTCAGAGGGGAGAGCGGTGTCGTAATGCCTGCCCCGAGCTTCGCACGCGCCAGGTAGATGTCGCGAGCCACGGCAAGGTCCGATGCGTAGGCCTTCTCAGTGTCCAGAAGCTCGCGCAGGATGAACCAACGCTTGACTAATCGCTTCTGCGTCGGGGACAATCCTTCCTGTGGAATCGACCAGCTCGGCCTGACGAAGCTGGGGCTTCGAGCTAGAAGAGCCGTGCCATTGGTGTTCACGAACTGCGGCGTCAGCAGCTGGTTCGAGCCCTGCAGCATGAATTCTCTTGCCGTGCTGCCGGATGACGATGCCGAGCGGACGAGGCTGCCTGAGCTGGGCAGACGGCCACCGTATCCAGGAGTGCTGAAGCCTCCTGGCGTATAAGGCTCATGCGCGCCACCGTTTGCAAGTTCAGCGACGGAAGATCCGGGGCTGACACCCTCGGCGTAGGCGACCGGTGAAGTTCCGGAGGATCCCGAAGCCTGCCTGGAAGCGTGCGCAGCCGCTTCAGCTTCCAAAGGCCCATCGTACAAGCGACGGATGACGATGCGATTACTGGCATCACCCTTCTTGGACTTGCTGCTCCTGCCCAGACGGAAAGTACCGGAGCTTGACAGAGTTGCGTTTGCCTCGCTGCCTTCTCGCTGAGCGAGGTCACGTGCGAACGCAAACATCTTGCTTCCAGGACCGTCTTTCTTTTTCCGGACGCTCGAGGAAGATTCGGAATGCAACGACGGCGTCGAAGCCCCTGGCCCCGACCGCGTTCGCAGATCGGTGATGGAGCTGGCTGCGTCACTGGCAGCGCGCTCATGCCGGCGAGGGACGTAGCCGATGGCAGAATCGGTGGAAGGAGCACGAGAGAGCTGTTGGGATGCGGGCAAGGTAGAGAACGCTGGTGATGACGTGCCACTGATGCCAGGCGACACTGCACTCGGTGAGCGAGCAGGAAGCTGCATGAGTTGCGCATCGGGCGGGCGAGGCGCATCGCGTGGGCGGAAGTAGTCATTTGCGCCGTGCCTATCCAGGCTGGGAAGTGGAGTCGGTTCCGAGGTTGGTGTTCTGAAGTCTGTCGGAGAGGAGCTAGTTGCCGAGAGTGGTCCGATAGAGTCGCGAGGGCGCGCACCGGTGGGGCTCAGAGGTGTCTGGGTTGTCAGCATGGCGGGACCCGGGAAGACACCGGATGTATGCGCCGAGGCGGGCGAATCACCCGAGACTGAGGGAGTATCTGTCGCGCTGGCTGCCGACGGTCTCTGCTTGCGAAGCGGATTTTTGGGCGGCAGACCAGGCCTCTTTGAGTCGACGGGCGAAGCACCGGCGGCAGCCTTTGCACTTGGGCTCGGAGCACTCTTGTCTGGCGAGTTGTAGTAGGCGCCCTCTTCGGAGATGGCGTTGGCGACCACAAGAATGTCGCGGAGGCTGGAGAGCGAGTTAGAGTATCCATGACCGCTATCGGCTGTCTTGGGCCGGGTTGTGCGCTGCGATGACCGCGCTGGGGAGGGCGCCGACATCTGAGGCGACTCAGAAATTTCTGGAGTGCCTTGCGCTGTGACAGGCCGGCGCGTATGGCTTTGTGCGGGTGAACTTGTGGTTCTAGGCTGAATTTGCGGTGCAAAGGCGTTGGCCGACCCTGAGCGAGGCCGGCGGCGTGGCGATGCAGGCGTCTCCTGTGTAGCCAGAGACGATGACACGGATCGATCTGCCGCGATGCGATATGGAAGGAGATCATCCGGATGGCCCCTGCCCGTTGAAGCGTGGAGACTGCTACTTCTCGGAATGCGATTTTGTGCTGCGGCTCGATCGTCGGTGATGACCGGCGAACTGGCGCCCACGGCAGTGGGTGACTGCGCGATTGCCTGTGCATTTGTGCCGCTGGGACGGTCGTGCATCAACGCGGAGCTGCTTTCCGATCGTGAAGGTAGGCGCCTTGACGCGTTATAGTGGGGCTGACGCTGAGCTTCTGGCGGTAGCTGCAGATCGCGTTCGGTGACGGCGGGCAAGAGTGCGGCGGGACGATGTTGGTGCTTGGTATCGAGACTAGGCGGCTGATGCTGTACGGAGTATGGCACATTGGCCGAAGCATTGAGGTCTTGAGCAGGCTCGTGATACTGCGCGCCCCTGCGGCCGCTGACCTGCTTGTAGGATGGCGCTTTCCTTGCGACATCCTCGGCATCTGAACTGCTGGGCGGGTCTGCTGGCGAAGGAGGGACGGACTGGGAAGCCGATGCGGCCGAGTCAGAGTTGAGCGAGGAGATGGAGGGACGCGCCTTGAGGAACGCGGATTTGTCCTTGAAGCGTATGGTCTTGCGAAGGAAGCTGGTGGCGCCGCTCGACTTGCGACCAGCTTGAGCAGTGGAGCGTGGATCGGCGCTGAAGGCATCGCCCATTTCATCATCGGCGTCACGACTGTGGCCGAGGGCAGAGTGGGAGTAGCTGGGGGATGGGAAGTCGCGATCGATAGAGAGGCTGTCGGCGCGGTCGAGGGGGGCTGAGTCGCTGTGGGAGCCTTCGGAGTGGACGGATGGCGGGAAATGCGCTGATCTGGGCGACGGGGTGTCTGTTCCCGAGTCTGCGGGCGATGATGAGCGAGGAGCGTTTTGAGAAGATTTGAGGCCAAATATGCGGGATCGCAAGCTTAATTTGGAAGGAGCATTTGAGGCGGCCGTCGCAGTGAGGGTGGAAGGAAGAGGCACAGATGGGGCTGCGGCGGCTTTGGCAGCTTGGGATCGAGTGCCGACATCCTTGGAAGAGCTAGCGCTGCTTTTGGACCTTGGTCGGGCTGACGCAGATTCAAGCTGTGCAAATGTGCTGGCGGACCTCGAAGTGGAAATGGACTTGGGTGCGGTGTACTCGCTTGCTGCTGAACGCGGCTGCTGTAGAGGCTGCGGTTGCGGAGCAGCTTGGCGCTTGGCAGGTGTGTTGGGCTTGTCAGACTGCCAAGAGTAAGCAGAGAGCGAAGGCGTCAAAGTGGTGAGGGTAGCGCCGTTTGGGAGTCTGTTATGCTGAGCAGAGGTGGCACGCTGGACAGTAGCAGTTGACTGGATGGGTCGCTTGTCTGGAGTGATGCGATCCGAAGCGGCTCGAGTGGAGCTGGAAGCGGCTGGAGGCGTAGGCGCAGTTCTGTGGGTAGAGTTTGATGCATTTGCGATGGAGGCGCGGGGCGAGTGATGCGGCTGGGCTTGTGCATGTGCCGTTGGTGGAGAGGTGGTTGTGAAAGGTGCGAAGGTATTCTCGACTTGGAGGCTGCCCTGACGCGAGGTGCGTGGGGAGGCGAAGGGAGCCTCGAGGGTTGAGTAGAAGGAGACGGGAGAGGCGTTGCGGTCTCTGTCGTCTGGACGGGTTGATTTGGACGTGCGCCTGGCGGAGGAAGGGGCTGCGCGAGAGCTGCTGGCGGAGGAGCGGATGGACTCGCGATCGGAGGTTGCGCCTGTTGCACCTGTTGCCTCTGTTGCGGAAGCTAGAATGGAAGAGCGCGAGCCACGGCGATGACGCGAGGCGGTTTCGGGAGATGCAGCCGTGGGCGAGAGGCCGAGGCCGTAGTCGGCATCGACGTCGCCGGGCGCGCGGCCCGGGACGGCGAGGAGGTTGCTGCCGTAGGAAGGCCTTCTGTTGGTGGGAGATGCTGCTGTGCTGGAGGGCGAGAGGCTGCGCTGAGCGCGCGGTGATGCTTCGAGGTGCTGGGGCCGGGAGGAGGAGGGTATTGAGCGCGGCGACGACAGCGTGGCGGTGGGTGTGGCCGGGAGCCAGGTGGCGCCGGATTGTTGGGCAGCACTCGAGGGGATGGTGTCTAGAAGGTGTCCATATGCTTCGTGCCAAGGTGAGGAATCGCAAGCACGCAGATGGTGCAGAATTGGTGGTGCGGGAGGTGGGAAGGGGAAATGAATGCAGCGGCGGCGATCTAGACATGCTGCGGAGAGCGTGGGTTGAGGACCGAGCGCGAATCCCGCAACCCTGTCGATGGGGTGCGGCGCCCGAGACAGGACTGTGAGATTGGCAGTCCTGCGCGCGCTCCCCGCTGCAGCCGTTCAGCAGACGCAGCAGGAGAGGCGGCGTAGGGAAGGCGGAAATCCAAATTTAAGGCGCAGGCGGTCGCTGTGGCCCCTCCCCGCGTGGCCGCCATTTGCCCACACAAGGGAGAGCATGCCAAATCGTACGATGTCGGATCCCGATTCAAGACCGATTTTTGTAAGGTTGACATGAACATACATGTTCTCAAATTTCTATCGTTGTGTCGCGTCGCCAATGTAACACATTGGCACAATTTCGAGTAGTCTCGTTAGCTAGCCGTTTGGACACCGGTCGGCGGACGAGCATCGCGTGCAACCGCCGAAACCGCTGATGGGCCGCCGCTATCTCGCCGCTCTTGTCCTCTTCCCCACATTCGCGGCTTGGCCGCTGGACAGCTTGACGTGGGGTCGCATGCGACGCCCCCCGCACAGGCGGCTAGGAACCCTGATGGCGTCCCGTGGTCCGTAGTTCCGGGTGACAGATTGTGGGGTCGACTTGTCCGGCCCTAAGTGACAAGTGCGCGATATGCTCCCCCGCCGCTTCGATCGGCTGTCTATCCGTCAGCCCCTTCTCGCTCTGCCCCTCCCCCTCACGCTCTTGACCGAAATACACGCACTGCAGCCTATAACTCTCTCGTGCGAAACTTGAAAAACCCGACGTGTCAAAATTTTTGTCTGTCTGTCGGCGTGAGAAAAGGGCCGAGCGTGTGCCAACATGACACGGAGGGACACGGAGCTAGAGGCGTGAGAGCCAATGGGCGCTCGCACAACGAGGATCGCCGCGTAGCATCCGAGTTCGGTCAGAGATGCCACCGCAAAGCCCCGAAGCCGCGCCTAGGATGCCGCCCCAACGCCTGCCTCACCGGACCGTGTCGACGTACACCCCGCCTTGGCAAGCGCACAACCCCGCGTCGCACACGACACTTACGATACTGTACCCCACAGCCTCGTCTGGCTCGCTCGATGCTTGAGCACAATCGCCTTGGCTCGATTGCAAAGCAGGCAGGTGCGGCAAGGCGAACAATGGTCCGACGCTCACAGCCGAGCGCGCTCTGAGCTTGAATTTCCAATCCAGCCGCTCTGCTGCGACTGCAATTTCGCCGAGAATCCTCCTCTTTCTCGATCCCGTCCTCGCCAAGCCTGGCAGTCAATTTCCACGGAAAAGCAGCCAAATCTTTCCGATCGGTCAATTCCGGCAAAAACGTCACGCTGGGTCGCCACCAAAATGGGCTCACACCTCATCAGCTTGGAAGAGCAGGCGCAATATCATATCGAGGGCAGGCTCAAAGCAAGGGACGCCAAAAGGAGCGGCGCCAGAAACGAGTAGGACAATGGGAGCCGCAACATTTTGTTGCTGCTGCACGCGAGCAAGGCGTGGGGAGAGGTTTCGCCGTCCAATCAGCTGGGTTTGGGCGAGGAACAAGAGATGCTGCAAACCATGCCTTGTTGCCGAGGCACATCTTGCCGAACTGGCCCCCACGACTTGGATCCAGCAGCGTCCTCTCCCATGACTTGGCATCACACCCGACCGCATCGTCTCGACACCCACCCTACGCAACCTCATTTCATGCCACACCTCATCTCACTCTCTCCCCGCCCTTTGCTTTCCTCTCCGGTCCGTCGCCCCGCTCCATCCGCTCTCCTGTCTCCTGCTGCCTGTGCGTGGGTCGTACAGGCTGCGCACATCCCTCCGCACTCCAACAACCGCAGTTGGAGAGCCACGCTTCCATCTCGCATGCATTCTCGCTTGCCACCTGCACAACCCACGCTCTTCTAGCTGCACGCGAAGCTTCTCGAACTCGCGCCTCCCATCATCCATATAATCGCATCAACGTTTTCATCTCTTCCCCACATCCATCATCCATCCCCTCATCCGGGCTCCTACCCCTCCTCTTCTCCTTGCTCCTCATCCACACCTCCCACCCCTCGAAGCACTTCGATTCCCAGCCATCATGAGTGATCGCGACTCCGCCATCACCCCTACCGAGGAGAAGCCACGCTCCATCGAGTCCGACGACAAGAAGCTCTCCGACGACGGCAAGCATGAACTCAACCACCTCGACCAGCTCCACGTAGCCACCCGCTCCGTCGTCTCCACCGAGGGTGTCATCGATGCCGCAGAACTCGACCGCGTTCTCGACGAGGCCGCCATCGAGGCTGCAGGCCAGGGCGAGAGCAACTCTCTCTACCTCTGGGGCCTCACCTTCTTCGCCACCATCGGCGGTCTCCTCTTTGGCTACGACACCGGCGCCATCTCCACCGTCCTCGTTCAGGTCGGCACCGATCTCGATGGCCAGCCCCTCACCGACGGCAACAAGGAGTTCATCACCTCGGCACTCACCGTCGGCGCCATCATCTCCGCCCTCGGCGCCGGAATCGTCGCGGACAAGATCGGCCGAAAGTGGACCCTCGTCATCTGCGACATCCTCTTCATCGTCGGCGCCGTCGTTCAGGCCGCTGCCCATGAAAAGTGGACCGTCATTGGTGGCCGCTTCGTGATGGGATTCGGGGTCGGAGCAGCTGCCCAGATCGTACCGGTGTACATTCAAGAACTCGCTCCCGCCCGTGCTCGTGGTCGTCTCACCTGCCTCAACTCGATCGCTGTGACTGGTGGTCAGGTTATTGCGTACGCCATCGGCGCTGCCTTTAACAACGTCTCGTCCGGCTGGCGTTGGATTATCGCTCTCGGCGCCTTCCCCCCCATCGTCCAGATCGTCGGCATCCACTTCTTCATGTCCGAGTCGCCTCGATACCTCGTCAAGCAGAACAAGGACGCCGAAGCCACTCGTGCACTCGCGCGAATTTACCCGCTCGCCACGCCAGAACAAATTGACGCAAAAGTTGGCGTTCTGAAAAAACATATTCAGACCGAGAACACCCCCCTCTCTCACCGCATTGCCAAGGTCTGGACCGACGTCCCTACTCGCCGAGCCGTCTTTCTGACGAGCATGACCCTCGTTGCTCAGCAGCTGTGCGGTTTCAACAGCTTAATGTACTTCTCTAGTAGTCTCTTCAAGAGCGCCGGTCTCAAGAATCCAACCGCCACCGGTCTCGTCATCAGCGGCGCCAACTTTATCTTCACGTTTATCCCGCTCAAGTACATCGACCGCTTCGGCCGACGTCGCTTCCTGCTGGCCACGATGCCCTGCGTCATTATCTTCCTTATCTGCACCGCCGGCATCTTCCACAAGATGCTCGAGCCCACCAACCAGCATCTCACCGAGGGCTACCCGTACCCCACCTCGCAAACTTCGGCCATGCTCGTATTCATGGTCTTCTACGTCGCCTCGTACGCAACCGGTCTCGGCAACGTCCCCTGGCAGCAGGGCGAGTTCTTCTCCACCGAGACTCGCATGATCGGCACTTCGATCTCCACCGCCGCAAACTGGTCGGGCAATCTCGTCGTGTCTTCGACCTTCCTCAGCCTCATGAACGCCATCACGCCCTCGGGCGCGTTCGGATTCTTCGCCGGATTGACTTTCGTCTTCCTGGTCCTCATCTACTTTCTCTACCCCGAGACTGCGCTGCTCTCCCTCGAGGAGGTACGCACCACCCTCGACGGCGGCTTCAACGTCAAGAAGAGTCTCAAGGTCCGCAAAGAGAAGATCGCCCTCTGGAAGTCCCAGAAGGAGGCCGCTCGTGCCGAGACCAGCGCCTAGACCTCAGCCACCTTCCATCCTGTATCCCCTTTCACGAACCTCATGTCACACAGCCATCACGACCTGTACTTTTAGTCTCCAAGATATCCTCGACCGCACCTTTTGTCTCCCATTCAACAATGTCACGTCATTGCAACATTACTCCGCCTCCTTCTTCTTCTTCTTCAGCCTTCTTCTTCTTCTTCTTGAGTTGTTTGCTTCGTTTTGGGGGCATCCGGCGTGGTTCGTCTAGCCCAAGAGACATTCGCTGGATTTTTGGGGGTCTTGTACCGTATCTTTGTCTTAAGAAGGAGGGCCCCCACGGAGCGTGACTTAGATGCTCATCACCGACGCAACAACAGTCGCCGTATTGAATGATCACTACTACCTCCGCGCGCATGCTCCGGCGCGCAACGACGGAATGCTAACAATCCAGCACCAACTCTGCTGCTCGACTCATCCGGGCACCAACTCTGCAGCTCAACTCATCCGGGCAGTACAGGCGCAAGGCGGCGACGTGGCCACAGACAGCCTCGCACAGGCTCAAAAGAGCATCCGCTCACAGCATCCGATCCGTCAGGCTTCAATTCTGGCGAACTGCAGAGCAGCTCAGTTGTCAACTCAACTGCAATCCGCCCTCCGCCGACTCTCCATCCACTCCGTCAGCGCGCGGTAGCACACCATAGTCGGCCATGCTCACCCTTCAACTCTAAACCTTGTTGCAACCCTGGCCATTTCTATTTCTCTCGTCCAAGCCTCGTGTGTCACAGCTCCAATCGCAACGCTCAACTCAGCTCCCTCCCCCTTCGGCATCACTCAACCTTGCCCAAAAGCGGTCGCTCAGGCCCTGCTGGCTTCGTCTGGGCCGCTATTCGTCCTCTCCGCTCGGCTGCTCTATTGTTCTGCACACGCTTCCGCACCTCGATGAAGCACGACGACTCAACTGCAACCCTGCACATCGATTGTAGCTCAGATGCAAGCCGATCAGACAAGTGCAAGAGTGCCAGCCGGAATTTCTCATTCGCGCCCTGTCAAGTCTGTTGCGATCCGAAATGAAGGCACTATATGACAGATTAAGCAAGATCTTCCAACTCTGGAAGAACGACATG
The DNA here is from genome assembly GCF_000747765.1 of Moesziomyces antarcticus. Lineage (NCBI taxonomy): Eukaryota > Fungi > Basidiomycota > Ustilaginomycetes > Ustilaginales > Ustilaginaceae > Moesziomyces > Moesziomyces antarcticus. The sequence continues at coordinate 547,446 of NW_014638998.1, forward strand.
ACTACAAATTGGCTTTAGCGGAAGAGGTCTTCGCGTCAATCTCGGCCTGGAGCAGTTTGCGAATCTCCTTTCGGAGGATCTTGCCACTGGCGCTCACGGGTACCTTATCAAGAATGCGGATGCCTCCGCGCAAGTACTTGTGGTGCGACACTTTGGAGCGCACAAAGGCGTCGATATCCTGCTTGACTTTGGTGATATCTTGCTGGCCTGCTTTAAGCTCAATGAATGCGAGCGGTAGCTCGGTACCCTGGTCTTTGTCATGAATGCCCACCACAGCCGCAGCAGCAGCGGCGGGGTGCGAAACAAGCACTCCTTCGAGCTCAGCCGGCGCCACCTGGAATCCTTTGTACTTGATCAGCTCCTTGAGCCTGTCGACGATACTGAACTCGCCAGTACGAGGATCAACGATGGCAATGTCGCCTGTGCGAAGATAACCGTCTTCGGTAAAGGTGTCGGCGGTAGCCTGCTTGTTGCCATAGTATCCTTTGCAGATCTGAGGGCCGCGGACCAGCAGCTCACCACGTTCGCCTGGGCCAAGATTCTTGCCCGTCTCGACATCGCGAATGCGACCCAGAGTGGCAGGATATAAGCAGCCGACCGAGCCAGACGCCTCGTCACCGTGCAGACCGAGCGCGCCCACCGTAGTCTCGGTCATGCCAAAAGCTTGCTGGACGGGCACTCCCGTCTTTTTGGTGAATTGACTCTGCGTCTCAAAGTCGAGTGGCGCTGCTCCGCAGAGCGACTGCTTGACGCTGCTGAAGGCTTCCGGCGTGGCGTCGGGATGCTTGGTGAGAAGTGTGAGCACGGGCGGCACCAGTGCCAGGAAGTTGACCTTGAGCTCTTTAACCAGACGACAGTAGGCCTCGGGCTGGAAAGGGCGAATGATGCTGGTGTGACCGCGCGCTCGAATCGGATAGTGCAGCATGAGGATGAGCGCGTATGCGTGGAAGAAGGGCAGGAAGGTTAGAGTCCGAAATTGCTCCTCGGACCCATCATCAGCTTTAGGAAACAAAGCCGGCGTGTGACGGAAGATCTCGATCATGTTGATGACGTTGCTATGCGAGATCTCGACGGCTTTGGGAAGCCCGGTTGTTCCGCTGCTGAACGGAAGATATGCAGTCTCGTTGAGGTTTGCCGGTGTGTGCGCCTTGGCCTCTTTGGCCGTGGCCTCGTCCACCATGAGGCTCTTGATCGAGGACACACCTCCGAAGCCTGCCACGTCGCCATCGGTCAGGATGAGCGTCTGTCCAGCGATGGCAGCTCGACTGAGTCTGCTCATGTACTTGGAGGTGACAAAGACTCGTTTGGGCTTGGTGAGGCGATAGACATGCTTGAGCTCTGTCGAAAGGTAGTCTGGGTTGGCAAGCGCGACACGCAAACCGGCGAATTGAGAGGCGAGCAACGCCACCGCAAAGTCGATGGAAGAGTAGAGATAGAGCAGGACAGTGTCGCCAGGCTTGAGTTTGCATTTGCGGATCAAGCCTACGCCGAGCCTCTGCGCAGCCATCTTGAGCTGGCCGAGCCTGGTGCACCGCAAGAAAGAGGGATGAGTGAGACTGGTGAGATGGCACATTCAGGATGCTGCCGAAGAGCTTAAAGAGCAACTTACGAGATGGTCTTGCCACTAGCACACTCTCTGAGCACCTCTTGGGAATCATCGAAGCCGACTGATCCTAGCAGATACTCGAAGATGCATGACGCCGATTCGGGGCTATAGGGTACCCGAGATGAGTAGACGCCCGTTCTGGCATCATACTCCGTGTATTGGCCGACGTTCTGCGTCATCTTCTTGGTCTATGCTCGAGACTTCAAGGTATCTGTCGTACACGATGATGATTAGCGGCTGCGGATAGAGGGATCGTAGCATGCGCCTTTATCGCAGTAGCTCTAGCTTCGGGGAAATGGGATTGAGGTGGCCCGTGTGAGCAAGCGGAAGGGAGCGCCGCGGAGCAAGGCCGCAAAGCAAAAATGGGGCCCCGCGCTTCTGATTTTGGGCAAGCGAGCGTGTCGATTCAACCGATTCGGGCTCCCCTTCCCGAACAACGGCTCTCTCTTTTGTCGGCACTCCGGCTCGACTTTTGGACCGGCAAGATGCCGCGACTTCCCCATGAAGCCAAAGCATCGCCGATCCAAGCCTCGCTGCTCGGATCGCATCGGAATCGGAACCTTGCCATGCAACCGTCTCAGGCTCAACGTGCTGGCGCCTCACAGGCACTCACGCAAGTTCCATGCAAGATCGAGCGTAGAGACGTCTGACATTCGGATCGGGATACACCATCATCATACGATGCGAGGTGAAGCTGCAATTACATGGTCAGAACGGCGCGGAAGCGGGCCTTGCCGGACATCATGTGCTCGAAAGCCTCGTTGGCCTTGGCGAGCGGGAAGGTCTCGCACATGCACTTGACGTCGAAGCGCTCGCCGAACTCGACTGCATCCTCGCTGTCGAGTGCGTGGCCAGAGGGCCAGCCATGCACCGAGATGCCCTTGGTGATCATGGCGATGCTGTTGACCGGCACGTCACCCACAGCTGTGCACGCAGGTTGCCCGCAAGGCAAAAGGGTGTCCAATCAAAAGGGGCAAGGCCGAAAGAGTGTCGAGATCAGTACGGATGTCCAAGACGAGAAGCACGTCAATTCTGCCGTATCAGCCAAGACTTACGTGCGAGGATGAGCAGCTTGCCAAGGGCGCGGCAGCCGCCGACGAGGGGCGAGATGTGCTCCGGGTTCGGAGCGGTGGCAACGATCAGGGCAGCACCACCCAGCTTCTGCAGAGCTTCGGCGGGGTCGCCATTGCTGGTGTCGATGTACTCGTTGGCGCCGAGCTTCATGGCGAAGTCCTTCTTGTCCGTGCCGCGAGAGAGCGCGACGGTGCGGTATCCCATCTTGCGGGCGTACTGGACCGCAAGGTGACCCAGACCGCCAAGGCCCTGGATGGCCACGAGCTCGCCAGGAGGGATGTTCATCTTGCGGATGCCGTTGTGAACGGTCACGCCGGCACACATGATCGGGGCCATGTCGACGGCGTTGCCCTCGGCCGGCAGGCGCACGGCAGCCTCGGAACGGAGGAGGCAGTATTCGGCATCTGGGATTCAGGACAGAAGCAGATGGACGGGGAGGTCAGCCAAGCTGTCGTCAGAGAAGAGCGTCGGGGCAGCATACAGCTTCGGCCCGGGATCGAGACACTTACATCCGCCGTCACGCGTGACACCGTTGATCTGGCCGTTGTCGCACATCTGGAAGAGGCCCTGGTTGCACTGACGGCAGGTGCCGTCGTGTCCTCCGTGCCAGGCGCCGCCGACGCGATCTCCCTGCTTCCACTTGGTGACGTGAGGGCCGACTTCAACGACCTTTCCGACGATCTCGTGACCCGGAATGCGAGGAAGCGGTCCGAATGCCTCGGACTGGACGAGTGCGTCGGAATGGCATACACCGCACGCCTCGACTTTGACGAGGATCTGTCCCTCTTCGGGATGCTTGAGCTCAATGTCCTTGAGAACGAGAGGTCCGCCATTCTTTTCGAAGACGGCGGCCTTGTAGGTCTTGGGCAGGGACGACATGACTGATTGCTGGAAGATCGTTGGATGAAGAGACGAAGAGGATGTTGTATGTTCTCGAAGCGAGTCAGGGACCGTCAGCGCACCGAAGTCGTGTGCATTTATAGATGTGGGACAGCCTCTTCCGTCTCTGCGAGGCTGGAAACAGGTGCGAACGGGAGCAGCGATCTCGGAATGCGCGCACGGACGATTTCTCGGTTCGTTGTGGTCAAAGCGGGATCTCAGTTAGGGTTGATTCCACTTTCGGCCCGGCGGGTAAGGTGACCCACAGGTTGAGTCTGTACCTCGAGCGCACACAGAGCAATTGCTTTCGGTTGATAAGCTGCTTGTCGACGAAGCCCCAATGGTGGGCCGATGGCCGTGTGCAAATGGACCTGGCAACGTGGAGCGAGACGTATGCGCGAGCATCCGCGGATGTCGAACGACACTCTGCTCTCTGCATGAGATGAGAAATTGCCGAACGACTATCTCCGCTGAATTGCCGCTTGTCACCGACTGGCGTAATGTCATGCAGCCGCAAATTTGTCGGTCGAGCTTTGGCAGCTTCATCTCATCAGTGAGCTGACGAGGGTCCGCACCTCTTCATCATGGCGAAAACGGAACGGAGCCTCACGCTTATGGCCGTCCGTGACTAGCGAGAGCCGAAAGATGACAAAGGCTCACGAGCCGCATCGGCTCGGCTGCGCCTTTCTGCCCTTAATCAATTTCACTTCATGCCTCCACCTCAAGCCTCCGGAATCCGACCCAAAATCGCTTGCAGGACGGTGTGCACCCAGCCGGTCTCACATAGGTGGGTTGGTTGCTGCACTCGTGCGGATGATGCTCAGATCTGGACAAGACGCGCTATTCGACGTTCCTAGCTGGCGGAGAGAAACGAGTGCGGCTCGCTGAGTCAATTCGGCCTGTGACGTGTTGATGAATCACACCCTACAGCGCGCGTCGCGGTCATCAAACGGCCCCTTCCATCAGAAGACAATGGGCTGCAGTGACGAGAACGCATCGAATGCCGCAAGCGCAAAGAGATGCAGGAGCCGGCACCACGTTTCTTCGACCCCGCCGCAGTGTGACGCGCTCCCGCAACGCGGGGCTGACTGACCCGGTGTGAATCAGCCTGATGTCGTGTGGCTGCATAGTGGAGGACCCTGTGAATCACATACTCGCTTTGACTAGGCCACCTCGCTGCTCCTCTACCGATGTCAGTCAGCCCGAATCCATTCGCTGCGGGCTTCCGCCTGTAGGGACATCCTTCATCGCCACCGGCTCAGCCTAAGCCTTTGCCCGGCGAAGCTCTGAAACTTAGAAATCCTTATAAGAGATGCGCACAGCAGCGTTCCAATCCGATCAGCCCACCTGTAAAGCCCTCTTACTTTGAGAGGAGATTCCACCAGCACATCTCTTGTCAGCGACTTCATCTCCACCACTGTCGAAGCAGATCCAAAGCCAGCCATGTCGAGCGAATCCATCCCGCAAAAGATGCGTGCGGCCACCATCAAGGACTTCAAGAAGGGCTACGAGGTCAAGGACATCGATGTCCCCGCTGATCTGGGTCCCAACGACGTTCTCGTCAAGATCGCCGCCGCCGGCTACTGCCACACCGACTTGCAGGTCATGGACGGTGTGTACGAGTCGCAAGGCGCCAAGCCCGGCCTGGTCGGCTCGCACGAGCCTGTCGGCACGGTAGTTAAAGCAGGCTCGGATGCAGAAAAGTCGGGCATCAAGGTCGGCGACCGTGTAGGCTCGATCAACACCTACGGCTTCTGCGGCAAGTGCGATTCGTGCAAGCAGGGCAAGCAGCTCTGCGACAATATGCCCGGCATGCTCGGCCTCACCCTCAACGGAGGCTTCTCCCAGTACATGAGAGCGGATGCGCGTGTGGTTTCCAAGGTGCCCGAAAGCATTCCTTTCGACCAGGCCGCGCCTCTGTTCTGCGCAGGTGCCACTGTGTATGGAGCGCTTCTTGCTGTCAAGCCAGAGAAGGGCCAGTGGCTCGCCATGGTCGGCATCGGCGGTCTCGGTCATCTCGGAGTGCAGTACGCCAAGGCGATGGGCTGCAAGGTGATCGCCATCGACAATCGCAAGGAAGGCCTCGAGCTCGCCAACAAGTGCGCCGACCACCTCAAGCCCGACAAGACGTTTTTGATCGACACAGAAGAGGCCAAAAACAAGTGCAGCGAAGAGCTCTCGTCGAGCTTGTACGATACCAACCCGGGCGTCGACCGCGTCGTGATCAACTGCGAAGACCGCGGACTCATCAAGTTTAGCCAGCAGTTCCTGCGCAAGGGTGGCCAGCTCGTCGATGTCGGTCTTCCCGCCGACGGACCGTTCGAGCTCGACCCCTTCGCCATGAACTTCAAGGAGCAGACCATCCGCGGCCGCCTCATCTGCACGCCCGAACAGTGTCAGGACATGCTTGCGCTCCATGCAGACAATGGATGCTCGACCTACATTGAAAAGACGTACAGTGTCGAAGATGCCAACAAGATGGCCGAGCACTACAACTCGAAGCAGTTGCAGGGCCGACTCTGCATGGTATTTTGAAGCACTGCCCAGCGGTCACGTTCCAATACAATTCCTTTGACAACTGAACCGAGTGCTGGTCAGCCACGTGTCGCATTGAGCGGGTCGGTATCCCTGAAAGATAGGAACGAGTTCCAACGGAATCACGACGATACGGAGACGGCTCGGGAGACTTCGGAATTGACGGGCGAGCTCTATAAGAATCGATATGGGCGCACAGGCGATGATAGGATCCTATCTCCGTGCGACCGAAAAAACCAGGCGAGAAAGAAAGCGAAAAGAGCGATACACACAGAGAGACACGGACGGATAGCGTGAGAGATTATATTATCCGAGTCGCTGTGAGACAGGGTATCGAGTTTGGCTCTCTTGTCATATTCAGCCCAGCAGGCTGCTGTACCGAGGCTCGCATTGTTGGGGGAAAGTCTCTCGGAAGCCTGCTGCTGATTGTTGTGGCTTGGCGCGAGGGCAGCTTCGCACACACGCATACAGTCGCGCTCAACATCGCGGACTCGAATAGCCGCGATGTGTGAGATCGTCCGCGGAAGTAGACAGAGAAAGTAGACAGAGAGTAGTGCTACGGCATCACCACCACGCTTTGTTTCGAGCTTATCAGCGGTAGATGGTCACTGGCGTGGGAAGGGGGACGCACGTATCCAAGACCTTGTCCTTTGCGAGACTCGAGGCGACGGGGAGCTTGGAATTCGATGAATGCTCTGAGGCAGAGGAGCCACTTGAGCCGCGACGCGAAAAGGCTGACTGACAGGTATCGGTCCCACCATACAAGCGGATAGCGGGGCTGAATCCAACCAAGTCAGCGAGACATTTTCTTGCCAATCTTCTCATGGGTCGCTTCGCACTCAGCCCGCACAATTGTCAGCTTGCCAGCTTGCCAAGGCGGCTGGCCGCTGGCCGCTGGCGATGCACTCAGCAGCGACGGTGATGGCTCGTGTACACGGGCCGCAGCGCGTGTGGCTCGCTAGGGCAGCCGGGTGGATGCTTGCAAACGGGCTTCCAAAAGCGTTGGTGTGCTTCCGCTCCGGAAAGGGAAGCGCGGCGACGGCGGCGATGCCTCTTGCGCTAGCGCACCACGAGGCGCGCCTGAGGTCTGGCTGAGTCCAGAATCGGGTTTCAAGAGGCGTTGGCGGCTAACGCTGAAAATGGATGTTTAGCGCCAGATGGGCACCAGGCCACAGTTGGTTGAATATGGCTGGCATTGAAAAGACGCCGCCGTTGTCTCACGTCGCGCAGGTGGCTCGACCAAGGTCGATCTCGAGCCAAGCAATTTGCAGATCCCTCGGAGCGGAAGTCGCCCGACCGTGCTCGGCTGCCGCGAATCGTCAAAACTGATTCAAATTTTTTTATTTTTTTTTCAGATGGTCCTGGCGGCGGCGACTGCGCCTGTTTCACCACCCGCCAGCCAGTTTCGCATCGGGGTCTGCGCTCGAAATCCCGTGGGCACTCTGCCTGTACACTGCATAGAGGCGCCTGCGTAGCGTCAGGGCGGGTCGGATTCGGCGAGGCAAGCTGTCAGTTTGAGCATCAAATCCATTTGGCGCCCAAAGGCCTCGCTGCAGATCGGACCAAGCTGTCGAAAGCGGACACGAATTGCTGCCAATGTACCATCCTCGCCGCCTCTTCGGCGCTCGAACCTTTTCGCTGCGCCAACCCAACAAATGCTGTCGGCCACGACACACAAACAAGCAAGCAAGACGCACACACTCCGCTCATCCTGTCACTCCGCGGCCAAGTCGGTCAAGTTGTCCTGGCCGTTGCGCGGTACTGAGCTGTAGACTGGCGACAAAGCTTACTGTTCGGGGCGCTAAGACTTGGCGGTGTGACATGGGCGGCAAGATGCGTCGAGTTCCGGACTAACCTACTCTTAAATGCTACCGGATGCAAAAGGTACGAGGCATGTCGGCGATCCCTGAGCGAGCCTCATCTGGCAGGGATGCAGACGTGCTTTTCTCCGCCTGCAAAACCAGGCCATGCGCCTGACGGCGCTGCAAACTACGCTGAGCCACTCTCGCTCTCGCGCCGTTTGCCTCGTCTCCGCCAAAGCCACTTCTGCCACGTCTTGCCTGAAACAGGCCATCCACAGTTTCCGAGACAGACGCGATCTCGACTTGGACAGCCTGTCACCTTCCGCACCAGGAACAGACCCTGCCCTCTTGTTTCCTCCTCCTTTCTTCTCCGGTGGACGTCGGCGTTCAAAGTCCGCACATGTGCGCATAAGCTTAGCGCCGCCCGCCATGCTCAGCCGCCATCTCGGCAACTCACTCTCTGAGACCTTGGCGATGCGCCTGTCAAGCCATTGATCACCGATGGTGCCCGGAGACACCAAGGCGAATTGCCTCTCCCTATCCCTCGCCCATCAAGCGCCCTGGCGCCCAGCCAGGGTTTCAAGGTGCGCCGCTACCAGGAACGACGCCCTATCATGTTTTCGCTCTGCTCTCTGCGCTCTACAATTGTTCACCTCTAGGCTGTCCGATATATATCTAGGTCTCCATACTCCGCCCTCCCACTCTTGTAGTTCCCCCTTCTCCACCCATACCATCGCCTCGACCTCGCTCACGCCGACCCGGATCCTCTCGAAGAGCTGGCATCTCTGGAGCATCCACCGCACAGGTCTTCCCCTTCTGCACACTACCGCCGCCATCGTGATCCCCTGCTGGACAGGTGTTCAATCGTCGACCACAACAGCTCAATCATCACCATGCAGGCCCCTAAGCAGATCGACACCGGCTTCGGCTCCTGCCTTGCACCCATCGACCTCGAGGCCGCTCACCTGGCTGCTGAGCGCCTCCACCACCTTTGCATCAACCCTCCGCTCCCGCAGTATCCTGCTGGATCTTCGCACGGTGATGGCTTCCACCGCACCAACTTCACCATGCCCATCGCCTACCCGCGCGCCACCTACTCCGCACCTCTTGCCGGTGGCGAGTCGCTTTCGGAGCTGCTCCCGGGCACGCACGAGGTGCTCTCTCAAAATGCTCGTGCCGTCGATGCCTGCCATTTCGTTCCCGTCAAGGTGGAGCCCACGCCAGGCCTCTACACTCCCTTTGTACGCGGAGGAACCGACCCTAAGCAGCTGCGTAAGCGCCGCGTCCTTGTCGTCGAGCGCCTCGTTCCGAAGCGCGCGCCCAAGAACCCGGATGCCAAGATCCTCATCCTCACACACGGCCTCGGTTTCTCCAAGGAGTGCTACATCCCCATCATCGACGAGCTTCTGCGAACCAAGCCCAACGAGATCGAGGAGATTTGGATGATTGACACGCTCGGCCACGGCATGTCGGCCGTGGTCAACCGACAGCTGGACGACCCCAGCCCACTCGAATTCAGCGATCGCTGCATCGATGGCAACGATCTCGCTCGTGACATCCTGCAGTTCATCTGCTGCTTTATGCCATCGACGCCTACCACCACGCCTGTCGAGCCGTCGCGCACGCTCGACTTCCACCTCCCACGCTTGCCGCGCAAGAAGCTGGTGGGCATCGGCCACTCTTTCGGAGGCTCTGCACTGATGCAGGCCTCGTACCACTTTCCGGACCTCTTTGACTCGGTCTCGCTTCTCGAGAGCATTCTGTCAACTTTCGAGTCGGCGGATCGCATCCACGCTGTACCTCTGGCTAGGTATACGCTGCTCAAGAAGGACCGTTGGGAGTCGCGCGAAGAGGCCCGCCAGGAGGCGGACAGCGACAAGCACATGAGGCTCTGGCATCCATCGACGCGCGATGCATTCGCAGCAGGAATGCTCACCGAGTCGCTCACTCATCCTGGCACTGTCGAACGCAGCGCCGACAAGGTGGCCGAAGCGCTCTCGATCCGTGGCAACCGACCCGGGATGCAGCTGTCGCAATACCTTCACTGCCTGCCCGCTCGCCTGCCGGTTCTGTTTGTATCGGCGCACAAGCCGCTGCTACTTCCGCTCGAGGAGATCTTCCACACAGCCCAGGGCATCCCCAACCTGCACTTTGAGGTCATGACTGGCACCCACAACCTTCCCCACGAGCGACCCATCGAGATCGCTCATCGCATCATCCGCTTTTGGCGCGAGACCGACGTCTCGATGCCCTTCTTCCGCGAATGCCGTCTGTAACGGGCTACCCTTTCGTCCCTCTCCTTCACCAGCATTCCACCGTCACGGTCCCCACTCGCTTGCAGCATCTGCAAGCACCAATCCTTCCTTTGGACAATCACTCTCTTTTCCCTGGATCACCCAGTCACCGTTGTGTATTGATAGACTTAGACTCATTGGGCATTATATGTACATCTTTCCTCTTATGGCTTCTCCTGACTGCACTCTGAAGATTCACTGCGACGAGATCGAGCATCAAATGAGTTGCTTATGAGCAAGAGGTTCGTATGGGTGTCTGGACGGTCAGGGTTTTGTATCCGCGGAAATCTTCAAGATATTCAGCCATGAAAAAGCCTCGAAAAGGGGGGTCGGAAATTCCGTGCTCGGCATACGGGCAACGCGATTCCGCTTTCGGCAATCCGCGCTGCAGATTCCGCGGGAGTCTCGAGCCGGCCTCCACCTTCCGGTGCGGGTGTTGGATCCCTGAAGGGCGGCGACGGGACCGTCCGCAACCTGATCGGAGCCAGGTGTGTGTCGCCCCTTGACGATCGACCACCAAGACGACGACGGCAGGCGCGCTCTCATCCATTGCTTCATCCTTTGCGGGTTTATTCGTTCCCTGCTTCTCGGACCGTCGCTCGCTCTCACGACCCGGCTCTCTCAGCAAGAAGAGGAGCGCTCAGCAAGAAGAGGAGCGCGGTTTCGACTTCGACAAAGGCCAACGACTCATCATGGCGGTGACGGCTCAGCGTCTTTCAGCTTTTGCATGGCATGTTGTGGCGCTGTCCTCGTGCATCTACGGCTTTAAGTCGCTCGAAGTTCTGCCCGAGCTGCTCGGCGTCAGCATGGAGGAAGAATACGGAGGTATGCATGAGAGCCCGCAACTTTTGCGATTCTGTTAGCACGGGGCGCTAGATGCAGAGGTGTTGACTTTTGACTCGTTCCTGGTCTTTCGCTCTTAAGGGTTCATGCAATTTCTGACCATGTGCGGTCTCACTGGTACGGCAATCACGATGGTCCTGGCCACCATACAGGACATCGTCGGAACACCAGAAGGTACGTATCGCTGATGAGCTTTGAGCCTCGAGAATGAGATTATGCTGAGGAATCTCACTGACCACACTCTTTCTTGACATTGTCGTAGCGCTGAGCTGGACCAAGGACCTCGCCATGGCCGCCTCACTGCCGACCGAGACGATGATCACCATTCTGTACTGGTCGATCGTGGTGATCAATAAGGATCTTTTGATGCAGCCCAAGAAGGTGATGGACCCGCACAATCCTGGCCAGGTGCTTCGCGAAGAAACGGTGTCGGTGCCGTTCTCGATCGATGCAAGCTTGCACGCCTTTCCTGGCGTATTCTTGCTGGTCGACTTTTTCTTGTTTAGCCGACCGCTACCCAAGTCCATCCCGATCGTTGCCGTGGCGGCAACGGTTACCGTCAGCTATGCGTGAGTGGGAGGCCTAGATCGCGTGGCTTGTCGGATGCTGAAGAGTTACTGACCAATCCAATTCGCTCGATCCGTGCCGGCCATCGCTGGTGCCTGTTATGCAGTCTTTGGGCAGGAAAGTGTGCCGAGATGAATGGCCACTATCCGTACCCTTTGCTGGACGTTCTCAGTGATGCGCAGCGCTTCGCTTTCTACAGTGTCGCTGGGCTTGCGGCGTGCGGCACTGGTGCCGCGGTCGTTCGACTTCAAGCTCGCTTCAAGGGTCGAAGCGGTAGCAAGCCGAAGCGCCAGTAGAAGCTCGATGCCCAGTCTGCTTCAAGTCTCACCAAGCTCTAGCCCGCTTGTGTGGCTGGGCTAAGATTGACGATATACGACGCCCATTTGGCTTTCATGTAAGCGTACGAGCGAGTTCATCTGAACCTCAATATGACGATGAGAGCCGGCGCAGTGGCTTGGGCGTGACCGAGGCTGCCAGTGCGATGAGAAGGTCCAGATCGGGGCACCGATCTGGCCTCGCGTTATCAGCTGGAAGACGCGCGACGAGAAGCATGCAGGTGCATGCATGCATGCCACCTGCGTCCAGCCAAAAAAGAAAGTTGGCAGGCAGCAGCCGCGAAACTGTCGGTCAAGTCGAAGAATTTCGGTCAAGTCGGGTCAGGCCGATGATTCGACTCTGCGGCGGTGAGGCTTCTCCAACGGCGTGTTCTCCTGCGTGCCCACGACGGAGCTGCCGTCTGCCGTTTGCCGGCGCACCTGCCTCCGAGCCAATCTACGTGGACGCTGCAGCTTGAGCTCGAGCGGCGATGCAGGCTTTGGCAAGCGCCGAGCTCGTGTGATCTGGGCTCCCCTACGAGCCTTAGCGAATACGCCATCCCCAGGCCAAATTGCACGCAGACGCGCTAAGATGGCGTGCTTCCTGCCGAAGCATTTCTTGACATGAGCAGCAGCGCCCATTTCACGTTCACGCTTTGCTGGCCCTGCATGAATCCCACCCTCCGCAACACGCAACACGCAACAAGCAGCAAGCAGCAAGCATGTATGTCCCCACCGCTTCCGCCGCCGCCGTCTTCCAGTCAATCTCAGCCAGCTGACCGAGCTGGCAGGGTTGCACGCATGCCTTGAATAGAACCCATCTCGCTCCTATGTTCGCCCTCCACCACCTCCGTCGTATATGTAGCTTGTGTGTGGGCGATACATCTTTGCTCATTCTAACGACAACCTAGGACTGTTCATCCACGCCAGCGCTCGAGCATCATGCCGGTACAAGACTCGCACGCCTTTGGCGCCGCTGGCTATTCGAATGGGCACGCAAACGGCCCAAACGGCCATGCGAACGCCCATGCAAACGGACATGCGAACGGCGCCAACGGTCACGCCGTCAACGGGCATGCAAATGGAGCCTACACCCAGGCCACCGCCTCGACGTCCACAAGCAGGCCCAATGTCCTTTTCGTCATGGCCGACCAGCTCGCGGCTCCTCAGCTGCGAATGTACAACGAAAACTCGCAGATCCTCACGCCCAACCTCGACCGCCTTGCTCGCGACGCAGTCGTCCTCGACTCGGCCTACTGCAACTCGCCCCTTTGCGCCCCTTCGCGCATGGCTCTCGTCACCGGTCAGCTCCCATCCAAGATCGGCTCGTACGACAATGCCGCTTCTATTAGCTCGGACCTCCCCACCTACGCCCACTACCTCCGCTCCGCCGGATACGAGACCATCCTCGCCGGCAAGATGCACTTTATTGGCGATCAGCTCCACGGCTTTGAGAAGCGTCTCACCGCCGACATCTATCCCGGCGACTACGGATGGGCTGTCAACTGGGACGAGCCCGACCGAAGGCTCGAGTGGTACCACAACGCCTCCAGCATCCTCCAGGCTGGCCCCTGTGTCCGTTCAAACCAGATGGACTACGACGAAGAGGTCCTCTACAAGTCGAACCAGTATCTCTTCGATTACGCTCGCCGTAGCGGCGGCGCAAGCTCGGCACGTCCATTTGCGCTCACTGTCAGCTTTACGCATCCTCACGACCCGTACACCATCGAGGAAGAGTTTTGGAATCTGTACGAAGGCGTCGATATCAACATGCCCGAAGTCGAGATCCACCCAGACAGACAGGACCCGCACTCGAAGCGCCTTCGCCACGTCTGCGACCTCGACGGCAGGCAATTCACCCCAGAGCAGATCAAGCGAGCCAAGCGCGCTTACTACGGCTCCGTTTCCTACGTCGACGCAAAGATCGGCCAGCTGCTAGCCACGCTCGACAAGTGCGGCCTGCGCGACAACACCATCATCGTCTTTAGCGGAGACCACGGAGACATGCTGGGCGAGCGTTCGCTCTGGTACAAGATGAGCTACTTTGAGAGCTCGGTCCGCGTGCCGCTCCTCTTCAATTATCCCAAGATGTTTTCGCCTCGCCGCGTCAAGGCCAACGTCTCGACCATGGACCTCTTGCCCACCTTTTGCGACATTGTCGGCATCCCGCTCCAACAGCAGCTGCCCCTCGACGGCATCAGCATGCTCCCGCATCTGCTCGGACGCACGGGTCACGACACCGTCATCGCCGAATACATGGGAGAAGGAACCGTCGCGCCTCTGTGCATGATTCGACGTGGTCCTTGGAAGTACATCATATGCCCCGCCGACCCTCCGCAGCTCTTCAATCTGGCTCATGATCCCAAGGAACTGGTCAATCTCGCTTCCGATCGCGATGCACTCGACGAAGCGACCCGAAAGGTGCTCGACGACTTTGAGCTCGAGGCGCTCAAGCGCTGGGACATGGCAAAGATCACCGAAGACGTCCTCACAGTCCAGCGACGCAGGCGCTTCGTCTTTTCCAGCCTCAAGCAGGGCGCGTGGACCTCTTGGGACTATCAGGTCCCCAACGACACTCAAAACATGTACATCCGCTCCCACATGGACCTGGATGATCTCGAGCGCATGGCTCGCTATCCGCCGGTCGATGAGTACGGCAACGTCATCTCTGCCCCCTCACTCGTTGGTCCTTCGTCTTTCACCAAGAGTCAACAAGTGTGAGGGCCCGCGTCCGCACAAGCAATCATAAATTCCTGCATACCCCCGCGCAGCATCTGTGATGGACGTTTTGACATTCGGCGAGAATCAATCCGTATCTGAGTCCTGGTCCTGGCAATACGTCGACGAGTAGAATGCGTTCCAATTCGAGCGCAACTGCTGCGCAGCCGCCTCTAGGCTGAGACTGTGCAAGTCGGCGAAGTATCGAGTCGCTTGCAGCAGGCATGCAGGCATGCGTCTCACCGTATGGTGATCGCTCTCCATCAGGGCACGTGTGCGATCAACACCGGCCAGGCACTCCTTCTGCAGGATCTGCTTTCGGTTGATTGTCGACGAAAAGCCGACGTAGACGTTGGCATGCTTCTTGGTGATCGACTTGACCACGTTGGTATCCATGGTGCACGAGTGCAGCGATAGCCGGATGGCGCCAAACGAGGCTAGATCGGTGTTGCGCAGGGACGAGAGCAGGTCGACGGTCAAGCCCGCTGCTTGGACCGAATGCAGCGAGATGTTGCGCTTGAAGCGCAGCGCGACCTCGATCTGGGCGCGCAGGATCGACATCTGATGGGCTTGCGGGGTCTTGAGCCTCGTCAACCTTGGTTGATCTGCGGTGTCCTCGGCTGTCTTCTGTGGATCGTAGTTCCAGGCTCTCCGCGGTATGCGAAAGGCACGGTCGATGCCGACCTCGCCCAGAAGCGCATTTGGGAAGCGCTCGAAGTTTTCTCCAATTGCCTGGCAGACGTCCTTCAACGAGACCGGATCCGGTAGATGATCCCACATGGAGTCAAGCTCGCTTTTGAGATCGCTGCGGTCGTCGGTCTGGCTGTCGCTCAAGCCAAACAGCTGATAGTAGTGGTTTCGCTTGCTTGGAGCAGGATCAGAGAGGGAGATCTGATGCGCAAACCACGGATGCCAGCCGAAGCACGGGATCACCTTCGAGGGGTGCCGTGAAGCTAGCTCGGCGACAAGGTCCTGGTCGCGTGCATTTGTCGACATACAGACAAGCTTCCCGACGGCAGAATCTTGGATCCGCCTCGAGAGCTCGTCGAGATTGGCTTCGGTGTACGCCGCGGGATCGTCCGTAGGGTGGCAGTGCGAATCGACGAACAGCTCTGCAAGCGCCTCTGGCGGCTCTTCAACCGTCAGGCCGGCCTGCATCGAAGTTTCTGAGCCGCCGGCGCACATTCTTGTCTTGTCGTCCTAGGACTGGGTGCTAGAGGCTGAATGCCAAAGATGGCGGTTGCGGGAATGTCTTCGGCCACCTGCAAAGCGCACGGCTGTATGCCTCCACCTGACTTTCCGAGCGCAACCGCATTTTCCGAGTTCCGAATCGAGCCATGAAAAGGCTGGCTCGACCACTGACTACGGTGTCTCTCAGCCACACCAATCCTTCTGCGACTGTTCTCGATAGGCCGACCAGGCGACGAGCCTCAAATGCACTTTGTTCAAAGCAATGCAACGCCAAGGCTGCCAATCTTCAGCGGCGCTTCGTTCGTCTGTTAATGTGTAGGAGTAACGTGGAAGGAGCGTCTGTTATCTTGGATAGAATTGCCGCTCAGCGATCGACATTGCAGCATCTTCGGAATGGATCGGCAGATGTCTTGCGAGTACTATGCCAGAAGAGCCGGATCCACGTAGACAAGCTCGTTGCGCCAGGCCGGCAGCTCCTCCGTGGGAAAGTATCCGTCCCGGCAGTTGTCAAAGCGTACTCGGGGCATCGAGTCAAAGTAGCCATCCCAGCGGGTCTGCAGTGCGCTGCTCAGATCTTGCACCTGTCCTTCGGGGAAGAGATTGTACCACAAGCGTCGGCAGAGACTGCCGTGACACGTCTTCAGATGGAGGAGAAGGGCATCCATGCGCGATGCAATCTTTTCGGCGTCGCTGCTCGTGCTGTTGAGGCTGCTGTAAAAAGCTAGCTGCCCGACAAGATTGTTCATCTGGTCCAAGTCCTTGGTCATGTCGTAGAGCTCTCGCTCTCCGGTACACCAGACGGTGTACGAAAGGTCGTGCTCGCCGTCCTTGACGCGAAGAGTTCTGTATTTCAAGATGACCGGACCTTCGCCCGAGTACTTGCCCTCGCCGTCCGTCTGCGAGACCCAAAACTCGCTCAGATGATGAGTGGCGGAACCGGACTTGCGGAAGCTGGTCTTGTCTCCCGCCCAGGCCATGACGCGTCCATCAAGGTCGTAGCTCGGCTGCGCCTGGGCCTTCTCCACGATGCTAGCCGTCAGGTCGATGTTGCTGTACACGGCGTCTTGCTTGCTGCCGCTGCTGATGCCAGGTCCGCGAATGTAGAGGGGGACTCGGATGTCTTCTTCGTAGCCGGTGGTCTTTCCTGGCTGGCGCCGATGCTCTCCGACAGAGTAGCCGTTGTCTGACGAGTAGATAAAGTAGGTATTGTCGAGGATGCCGAGCTGCTCTGCCTTGTCCATCACAGCACCGACCAGCTCGTCGACGGCTTGCAAGGAGCGCAAGCGGTCGCGGTACCATTCGTCAAGGTAGTCGACCACCGAGCTGTTCAGACGCGGGAGATCCCGGATGAAACCAGCACCGGAAGGATGGTCCGCGTTGAACGAGCTCTTTCGCGGCGCAACTTCGGTAGCAAACAAGTCTTTGTGTCGCTTTGCAGGTACTGGATTCGAGAAAACCGCCGAGCCATTGACGAACGTTGTCTCCGCGTGGGGTCCAATTGGTGCAATCCCAACGAAGAAAGGCTGACCTGAAGAAGCGGCTTCCTCCAAGTACTGCAGGCCGAAATCGCGGACGACGTCGGTGCTGTATTGACCCTCGTACTGCACCAGCTGCTGCCCGTCAATCGAGAAAGATGCATTGTTGTAGACGTAGGTGAACGGATCGTTGAGAATCGCGCTTCGATTGAAGCCAAGGACCGGGCTCGCCTGCCAGTTCTTGACCGTGTTTCCATTCATAAGCTTGCCCGTGTAGTAGGTGCTGTAGCCGGCCTCTTGAAGCCAGGTGGGAAGGTAGTCCCGACGGTAGCCTTGGGCGACAAAACGAGTCCAGCCGCCGTCTGTTTCGCGTTCGATCGGATCATCGAACCAAGCTGCTGTCAGCTTCAAGAGCACGAGATCAAGGACGAGTGTAGGTTAGAGGTCTTTCAATCACAGCAACTTACATGGCAGGGCTACGTTGGTCACGTTGTGTGAATGACCATGCTGGCCTCGGAGAAATCCCACCCTCGAAGGGCAGCAGATCGACATGGGAGTATAGAAGTGTGTGAAGTTGGTACCTTGGGAGGCAATTCTCTCGGTCAGCCTAGGCATGATGTGCGGGTTGGCCGTGGAAAAGTCTTGATCATCGACAATGATGTACACAAAATTGGGCTTGGCGGAAGATCTCCTTACCGCAGCCGATGCCGATCGAGCGCCTACGACAACGACCAGACATGCCAGGAGCAACCGCAAGCTTGATATTATGTTGAAAGACATGGCGGCGGGCCGTTGGTTGGTATGAGACCAGCTAGTTCCGAATCGTTGCAACGCAAGTGATGGCGGTGCCATCGATGGGACTGCTCCGGTCAGAATAGGTGCATATCCCGTTATTAATATGTCTCTTCAACAGCTTTGCTCGCATCCTTCCTAAACTTGTCGAGCCACACGCGAAAGCCGGACCACATGCAATGTGCAAAGCGAGCTAGAAGACCGGACTCGATGGCTCGCGGGGGGGTTCAGCGAGGGATCATGCGGTCCCACCTGTTCAGATGGCGCAATTGGAAGATTGAATGTTCTCGGAGTGGGGGCGGTGCGTGTGGGGAATTAGGTCCACAGCGGAAACACGAGAAGGGAAGCTCGCTTGCAAGAGCCGCACGCAACTTCGATGCCGCCTTTCGTGACAGGCTGCTGTCAGGCAAGGGGGCGGCCTCTCTGGAAGCACAATTCCGCGAATCGGGCAATGTGGGCGGTCATGTCGCTGCTACTTCTTCTTGACGATCGTCTCGCTCTTGAACTCCGCTGTCATCGGCTCGGAACGTCTTTTCCGACCCGAACAACGGCTCCGCAATCAAATGCACCTACACGATGATTGTCCAGCTTTCGGATCCAGCGCCGATACATCGGAACTCGAGTTGGAACCTCACGCCAAACTGACGCGGATTCGGAATCTCGAAGGATAGAACGTTAGCTTGGACCCTTGTTGAGTCCAAACGAATCGAGTCTCCCGCAGGCACCTCGCCAGTGCTTCTTGCCTGGTCTCTCCTCGAGCGAGATGCTCAGCACCCTACATCGGATCGCGGGGCAAGACTTGTCCTCGCTACCACCGGAGTTGCCGAGGGATTTTCTTCGCGCCGCGCACGGGCGTCTTCGGGCGAGGTGGACTTGCGACCTTTTGAATTGGCCCTTGAATGCTGGCAGGAGTCGAGGACTGCTCTAGAGACACGGCGCCGCAAGATGAGTTGCTTCATTTCCTCGACCGTCTGCCGCTTTATGAACGAAAAATTGCCAAGTTGTTGGCTGTTGGCATCCCTCAATGACAGCACAGCATCGTTGCTTGCCGTCAATCACTTGCACGACATGCTCCTCGACGTGCTGGGCAGCCAGCCATCGCTCTTCAAGTTGTACACGCAAATCGCCTTTGTCTTTGCGCTCGACGATGGGGCATCCAACAGACATCAGGTCGCAAGCGCTTTACGCCGCGGACTCGATAGCCTGGCTGCACAGTTGCCTTGGCTGCGTGGCAACGTTCGCAACGAGAACTCAAAACCGGGGTGCAGCGGATCCTATCGCATTGTCGAGTCTACAGAGATTCCGCTAGTCGTTGCAGATCTGCGGAAGGCTGGCAGCACCGTAACACTGAACGCCCTTCAAAGCACACAATATCCTTTCTCGTTGCTCGACGAGAGCCTCATCGCGCCGTGCATGACTTTGAACCTTCCTGGAAGCAAGATCGGTCTCGTCGCAGAGACAGGTCCCGTCCTCGCGCTCCAAGCCAACTTCATCACCGGCGGACTGATACTCACCGTGGCCGCGCAACACAACGTCATGGACATGGCTGGTATGGCGGCTGTCGTGACCTGGCTCTCGAGGGCATGCAATGGTACAAGTCTATCCGACGAGGAGCTTGTCATCGCGAACATCGACAAGAGCAAGATTTTGACTCTGCATGACGGTACATGGGAACCGAATCAGGCGTGGCTTGAACGCCTGCAAGCCAAGTCCGCAGCGCCTTTGTCGATTCCAACGGTCGCACCCGAAATCTGGTGGGGCTACGTCGCATTCTCGATCGAATCGGTTGCAGCTCTCAAGAGCATCGCGACAGACACCAAAGACACGGACATCAACTACATCAGCTCCGACGATGCAGTCTGCGCATTCATCTGGAAGCACCTGTCTCGTGCAAGAGCAGCGAGGATCGAGGCGAAGAGCGCAACGGTGTTTGCTCGTGCGGTCGATTTGCGGAGTCGTATGGCTGTGCCATTGACGTATCCAGGCACGCTGACCAACATGGCATACAGCGAATCTTTGCTCTACAGTATCAGCGAAGAGCCGCTCGGCAAGATTGCAGCCAAGCTGCGCAGCGAGCTCAACTCGCCGAAGCTGTCCGAGGATACTCGAGCCCTCGCCACCGTCCTCGACCGGCTCCAGGACAAAGGCAGCATCAACATAACGGCGCCTGTAGACCCGTCCACGGGCATCATGCTGAGTTCCTGGGCGTTTGCGAAGCTCGATCAGCTCGACTTTGGCATGGGTCTCGGCATGCCGCTCGCTGTCCGTCGTCCGGCCTTCACCCCCGTCGAGAGTCTGATGTACATCATGCCCAAGAGCCCATCACACGGCGCAGTCGTTGGCATGTGTCTTCGAGAAGAAGACTGGACGCAGCTGGAGCAAGATAGCGGGTGGATCGAGCATGCAATGTATTTGGGTTGAGCCGATCCGACAAGACCATACGGCAGCGCTCCAAGCGGCAGAGGTTGAGCGCAGCGATCGTCTTCACGACATGAACATTGCGACAGCGAACTATGAACCATCTACCCTGAAGCGTACACCTTGAACAGCGCGAGTGATCGCCGTCGCCGAGAAAGTATTCGAGAATGCATCCTGCAACATGGAACAGATGTCTAATGAAAGATTTGGTCACGGCGGTGGCACCAAAGGTCAAGCTCCAGGTCTGGCGGACCTGCCGATCAACAGGCTTCCGATGATGGTCAGCATTGGCGCATAACTCCAATGACCCCATTCACCCTTCCCGGCATGCCAACAGACCGCTCCGTCAGCAAATGCGACCATGCTCGCTGCCACACAGATCCAACCCAACGTCTTTGCCTCCCGTGCCCAAGCAGCAGCAATCATGGCCAAACCCATAAAAATATCTCTGACACCATACACGGTCATCAGATACTTGACGAGCGTCTTGTCAGCGGGTGCGAGGGGTGGTGCAAACTCGAAAAAGGTGAGAGCATTGTCTGGACGTAATATGGCATTGACGCCGAATCCAATGAAGATTGTCGCAAAGACACTGCTGCCGACCAAGAGCGTTGAGAGTCGCGACGATTCTGACATGTTGTGCAAATGCGTGCGCTAGATGGTGACGGGGGAGGGAGGGTGAGTCGAAGTGTCGTGCAGTGCTTCAATCGATACAACGAGGGTGCGGTGGGGTTGTTATACGGAGATGGGCTGGGCTCAACGTGCTGCGCAATGAATCCGACGGACGCAATGCCAAGAACGAGGCCTTGATCTATTCAGCTCAGCTTCGAACGCACAAGCCATCACTTTCGAAAATTGACGGCCAGCTCCGCGGATATCTGATTGTTTGTTCTTGGCGTCCCATTAGAGAGGTTTTGGCAGCAATGCGCGTGAGTCAAATTTGGCTCACAGCAGAAATTTGTTTTAGAAGATTTGGGACAAAATAGCCAAATTGCATTTTCATTTTCGCGTCATTTTTGAAGAATTTCAGGCTATGGAATCGAGTGGTTTGGTGAGGTAACTGCGTGTGTTCAAGTGGGCAACACACGTTTGTAGCCTGACTTGGAAAGTCTGTGTCGGACCTTGCGGGTTTGACGCGGTAATTTGAGTTGCGACCAAGAATTATTCTACAGACTGAGTCTGAAGGTCGTCGACGAGGGACCAGAGTTGCTATATCTCTAGGGTCGATCGTTGGCTTACCAAGGTTTGTAGTTAGCGCAGAGGTTGGGAGCAGAAGGCAAAGGTTTGTGGTGAACCTTCAAGATATCAGGCTGGTGAGACCAGTTGGGGAGAAAGAGTATTGTTCGGGGAGAAGGATTGTGATTCAATAAGAAGAGACAGGCGACGGAAGCTACTAAAGGAGAGTGTATATATGGGTTTGAGGCGAGTTAGTTGTCAGAGGTCTCGCGCCTGAGAAACCCAAAATCGGTGTACAAGGCTGTTTCGGCGATTCTTGAATGGGGAATCGGCGAGTGAGGTCGATCCAGCAATTCTCGGCTGACCGCTGTGAACACTCCGTTCAGAGGCAGCGCGGCACAATCTGAGTTGTCTTGAGTGTCGTAAGACGTTGTATGAGGACGCCTGACCTTGCACGAGTGCTCGTAATGCTTGGTCAGTCGTCGGATGGTACTGGTTGAGGTTCCAGGACCGCAGTGGAGGTACTGCCCACGGTGTAGGTGCCGTAGCGTCGATGGCGGTGTCGACGGCGTCTGAAGCGGTGATACAACACACACGCAAGTAGTAGCAACGCTCTGCGATTGCTACTGTGAGACGAACTGATGATAAAGGACAGTGATATACTGACGTATGAACGTATGGTAACGGATGTGTATAATAGAGTGGATGGGGCACAGCCCCATCGCACTTGCAAGATCGAAGCTATAAGTACTTCGCCCTCACCAGGAGGGCGGCGTGTGGCTAAGTGCCGTATCAAACGGCCTGGCTAGCACCTCATTGGTGCTGCGTGTGTCCGCCCACCTCCTTACACTACCCACCCTCTTGAGAGTTTTCCAGCAGATTTTGTATCGTTGGAAAGCTCTGACCTTGATCTTTATGCTCAGAAAAATTTGGGGCGTCTCACGCGCGCGTTTGGGTGCGGTGGAGGGAAATGTAGGTCCACGCGATGGATTTGGCTGGGGGCGTCGATGGGGAAGCTGAACTCATGGGGTTTGTTGCTGGTACAAGGTGCTCTATGGGCCTACTAGACGGTGTGCAAAAGCTCAACTCGGCAGCGCATGCGTAGCCCGCTCGAGAGCTGATACAAGTTTACTATGGTTGGCCCCGAAGCATTCGGGGCGCCCCGACCTGGTCGGGCGCGTCTTTTTTCGGCTCGGGGCTGTTAATAATTGGAAATTCCTGGCCTCGGGTTTCGGGCCTCACAAATTACGCGACCCACCAACACGGGCCCAGATTCGGAATTCGGGACCTGCCAGATGCACACTTTGGCAGGCACGGGCACTGGCACGGGCCACACCTTGGAGGACACGGGGTGCAATTGACCCAACAAAATACCACGCACGACGCGTTCGGGGCATCACCTACCGCACGGGGTCTACGGTAATCCGCAATAATCACCTTGACCCTGCTTGGACACTACGGGGCCACCGTTGCAACTTCGGGCTGCCCTACGGTTCGCTCCCGAACACCAAACAATGCATAATATGATAGTACAAGATGCGTATAGCAATAGTCATTAAGTGACCCTACGCTTGTTCATTAAGAAAATGGGGCGTGACAGGTTGGCCAAAGTAGGGTCGGAGGGTAGGGTCAGGGTAGGGTCGGAGAACTTTTTTTGAATTCTGGGGCATCCAATGGTGCACAGATGTGTGAAATCACAAGGAATGCGTGCATGCAAAGTTGCAGGGAGTGCAGAACAGATATGGCAGAGTAGGGTCAGAAGACGTGAGAAGATGGGCAAAACCAAAGGGGGGACCCTTGGAGCCCTGATCAGCAGAAAAAAGTGAGCCCAATTGACTTGGTCCAATAATGAGAATGGTTGCATATGGCTCCAAATGGCTGCATGCAGAGGCTTGGGAGCTGAGAATGCATGGTGATGTCATAGTAGGGTCAAACGTGTTGGGGTCAACCCTACCCTGTAGGGTTGGATGAATCTAACATGTCAATCACCCCTTTTGATGCTCAATACAGGGTTCTGAGGCCTTCTGCAGCTCCCTGAAGCCCTTTGGAGGCAAGTTGTGCATTGCCACCCAGGGTCAGGTAGGGTCGGCCATCAACCCTACGTGTAGGGTTTGACCAAACGCACATAATAAAGAGCCTTCAACTGACTTGCTATGTGATTTGAAGCGTATTGGTGGCAGCCTTGACTGCTTGGATGCTGCCTGTTGATCTGACAGAGTAGGGTCAGTCAACCCTACCTGGTGGGTGGGGTAGGGTTGGTTCACATGCGTATTGGGATGGGGGTAGATATATGTACATTGAAGTGAATTTGCTATATACATGGTAAAGGGGAAGAGTGGTGGTGTTACAGGAAGAGTGGTGGTGTTCTTATGGACAGATCAGGGTCAAGAGCGCTATCTACAGACAAACCTGGAACCGGAGCTAGAATAGGAGCCAGAATAGGAGCCAGAGAACAGATCACAGGAACAGGAGCTCATAGTGTTGAGACTGGGCAATG
>NW_014638998.1:582571-584883 GCF_000747765.1 Moesziomyces antarcticus
AACCTGGAACCGGAGCTAGAATAGGAGCCAGAATAGGAGCCAGAGAACAGATCACAGGAACAGGAGCTCATAGTGTTGAGACTGGGCAATGTGGCACAGACCGTAGTGAGGGCCTGGGGCACTGTGGGGGTAGATGGTGACGTTGAAGTCACCTGTCTCGGGGTCTCTGCCTGATGAGACCAAGATTGAGACATTGTACGCCTGGGAGATTGCCATGAGCATGATCTCATCGCCCCACTCACCAGGCCTGGCCATGTTGGCAAGGTAAGTGGAAGCTGAGAAGTGGCCTTCTCCGTGCGCTGCAAATCCCAGCAGTATGCTTGGGTTCTGCTCAAGCCAGTTGATGGCTTGTTTCCGGACCTCCCTGTGGAGGTTTTGGCTACCAGTCAGATGGTAGGACATGGCCCTGAACATGCAGTTGCCATCCCTTGTGATGATGGAGCTGACCTTCAGATTGTAGAGGGTCCTCAGGACAGCTGCCACATCTCTATCAGCAATGCCATGGACAGGCCGTAGCTTGGGCCTTGCCTCAAGTGGCTGGCTGGATGGCAGCAGGCGGGCTGGCAAGACAGCAGGGGGAGCTATCTGATGCTGTCCAAGGCCAAGCTCAGCATCAAGCTCTTCCAGCATTGCCTCAAGGGCAGGGTCTGGAGTGTACTTGGCTGCCGCTGCAGCTGGTGGACCTGAACAGGCAGGAAGCAGCACAACAGGTCTCGATTCAAACCTGGAGAGCACTTCCACCTCATCTGCTTCCACCTGCAACGCAGGCTCAGCTGGTACCCTGGCCTGAGCACGTAGCCTGGAGCTTTGACGACGTGGGCCATGCAGAGGATGGACAGGAGCCTGGTCACTGCCAGAGGATGATGAGTCTGAGCTGCTGCCTAGGTCTGGCATGTCAGTATCATCGTCCTCAGTCACCACATCAGAGTCTGCCTGAGGCTCCGGAAGCAGAGCCGCAAGAGACTCTGGCAGAGTGAGCTGGCCGCAGTCCAAGAGCTGACCAAAGTATTCTCTGGCCTGGTCCTGGTTGAAGCGTGCCTTGCAGCCTTTGCACTGCAGCCTGAACTGACGGCGCCCTCCCTGGTTGAACAGGGCTGGTGCTGCCTTGCTGCACTTAGGGCACGCCAACTGGCTCTTGACCTGGTTGTAGAAGCTGCGTAGTGCTTCCATGGTCCCAATTGCCCTCTTCAGCAGGTGCTTGGAAGGGTGCTGGCGTTCCTGAGCCTGCTTTGTGGCTGCAACGTCACCAGCAGTCACCACTGGAGCCTCTCCAGGAGAGTGCAGCCACCACGCTCCAGGATTGTTCCACCGGGTTGGTTCAAAGCGGCCAGTGTGCCATCCCAGGGCATTGAAGAGATCAATGATGATCTGCTGGGAATCTGGGTGAGGTACGCTCTGATTGCGGCCAGAGAAGACCTCCTGCTCATCAGCCTTGGAAAGGAGCTGCCGCAGGTTGGCAAGGTAGTCCTCTTTTGGCACACGGAGGCAGCGTATCTTGTAAGGCTGCATCTCCTCGTACGTTGGGTTGATGTACTCAGCCATGCTGAGGACTGGCGTGTGTGCAATGGTCTGGATCGCCATGTGCAGGGTTGGGCTGGTCACTGTTGCCTCCACCCGTACTCCACCCAGAGCCGACCCTTGCACCTTTTCCATCTGGTCCAAGTGGCCTACAAGGGTTGCACGGCGCCGCTTGCATGCCTGTACCTGCTTGGGCTTGGTCAGCATGTGGTTGCCTGCCTGTGCCTTGATCTGGTGCACAATGCGGGGATAGATCTTGACCTGATACGTCTGGCCACCATAGTGGACAGGCATCTGGAGGCCACCAAAGCCCTGTCCAATTGGCGTCAGGATAGGGTACTGCTGAAGTCCTGGTACGCCATTGTGGCGGTTGGTGATGAGGCAGATGCTTGAGCTGGTGTAATTGGCAGCCAGGTCAAACGTGTTGAGGTCTGACATGGGATGCTCGATGCTTCCCAAGGCAAAGCCATCATAAGGGAACCGCACTCCCATCTTCATCCCATAAGCCTGCACCCTCACAGTGTCAACACCAGCTTTCTCAAGACAGCGGATGAAGATGCTGCAGCTGATCACCTGGTTACCTCGGATCAGAGCCTCTGGATAGTCCGATCCAATGATGACAATATCAGCTGCAATGAGGATGGTGAGGAGCTGCTTTTTGAACTTGGGATGGATCTTGATGTTCAGCACGCAGGGTTAGGTTAGGGTTAGGGTTAGGGTTAGGGTTAGGGTTAGGGTTAGGGTTAGGGTTAGGGTTAGGGTTAGGGTTAGGGTTAGGGTTAGGGTTAGGGTTA